>NC_080670.1:88198325-88408325 GCF_030247195.1 Topomyia yanbarensis | reverse complement strand
CAGATGTTTATAAAATTTCGTACGGATCGCTTATATGGGGCCGGAAATATAGACTAAATCGTCCGATCACATATGAAATTCCCATATAAGCCGGAACTTAAATTTTTTTTTTTTCAAAGGGGGGACCCCATGAAATTTCAGAAATTGAATTCGGATTTTTGATGCCAAACATCTTTAAAATGCATGAAACGTCGAGATTTTATGTTATCTCGAAATTTTTTTTTATAAAAATCGACTTTTTGGGACTTTGCCGATTTCGTACCTTTTTCAGTTCAATATTACCGTGGTTGTTTTTTCTTTTTCAAAATTTTAGAACTCGAATAATGATTTATTTTCCTGTATATAGTTGTCATGTGATGTACAATAATAAAATGTAATACACTCAAGTTTTTTTTACGCGGTTTTTTTTGCGCGGTATTTTTTACGCGGTTTTTTTTACGCAGATTTTGAAATTTACGCGGTTTTCATTTACGCGGATTTTGAAATTTACGCGGTTTTCATTTACGCGGTTTTTGAAATTTACGCGGTTTTCATTTACGCGGTTTTTGAAATTTACGCGGTTTTCATTTACGCGGATTTTGAAATTTACGCGGTATCCATCAATAAGGTTCCCTTTATCGCGGATTCTTAAATTTAAGTGGTCTTCATTTACGCGAATTTTGAAATTTACGCGGTTTTCATTTACGCGGATTTTGAAATTTACGCGGTTTTCATTTACGCAGATTCTGAAATTTACGCGGTTTTCATTTACGCGGATTCTGAAATTTACGCGGTTTTCATTTACGCGGATTTTGAAATTTACGCGGTTTTCATTTACGCGGCTCGTATCCCCCGCGTAAAAAAAAACCTGAGTGTATATGCATTTAAAAGCTTTTAATGAATATAAACAACGCACACATTCTCGTGATTCATGATTGAGAAAGGCACAATTGCACCGCTAGGTGGATTAAAATAGGTTTTTTCTCTGTTATTTCACTTTATTCGTAATTTTTCGAGGAAATTCTGCTTTCTTTATTTTATTTTTCTTATTGTTCATATTTTAATACCCTGAATTTTTTTTGTTGCTTTTGTCATCCCGTCCAATTTTTAAAATTTGTCTGTTTACTACATTTATTTTTATCATAGTCTTTTTTATTTCCTTTTTTCATATTTTTGGCATTTTCACAAGCAATTTTACTTATTTTAAATCATTCCAATTTGTCTTATTGTTTAGTTATTTAACTTCATCGTATTTTCTTCCTTATTTTCTAGTTTTTAGCTTTCCGTTTTTCGCAGTTTTATTTTTTTTACCATTGTTAATTTAATATAACTTTATTTATTTTTTACACATTTTCCTCAAGCTTTAATTCGCTATTGTTATTTCTTCATTGCTTCCATTTAACCTATTTTGAAAATACTTTTTCTGTTGACCATTTTCCTGTACGTTTACCTTGATTTTTTTTTATTTTCCTATAAAAGCATTTGATTTATATATTTTTTTGAAACTATAAGCATTTTTTCTTCATTTTACATTTAGTTCGTTGTTTGAATTTATTTCAAATTTCATTTCTAATGTTTTTTCAATTATTTAAATAATTTAATCCACTTTCTTCGTGTTAATTTCTCTGTTGTATGTATTTCTATAGTAAACCATGTTGGCTTTTTTCTACTATTTTTTGTTAGCCATTTTGTAAGTTTGCTTCGTTTTTGTTAAATACTTCCAATTTTATTTACTTTTTCGTCTTTGCATCATTCCAATTTTCCATTTTTTCAAAATTTTTCGGTTGGTCCATTTTTAAAATTTCTTTAATGTTATTTTATTTTTGTCTTTTATATGTACTGCTCTAATTTTTTCACTCTTAACGTTTTATTTACTTTTTCTATTGCTTTAAATATGTCTTGTTTTTAATGTTAAATTAATTTTATTATTCTCGAATTATCGAGTTTTTCAGTTTTATGCAATTTTTGTATTATTGTTTGTATTCTTTTTAGTATTTTTTTTAAATTTTCATTAATTCTCAATATTTTTACATTTCTTACAAAAGAAATGTATAGGATTCGCTCAAACTTTGAAAACTTTTTCCTAGGCCCGGAGGGCCGTGTCTCATATACCAATCGACTCAACTCGACAAATTTGAGACAATGTCTGTATGTGTGTGTGTATGTGTGTATGTATGTATGTACACAATGTCATGTAATTATCTCAGCAATGGCTGAACCGATCTTAATGAAACTAGTTTCAAATGAAAGGCCTGCCATTTGACACTATTATTTTTGATTTTCGATATGTTGTTTACTTTCTAAGATATGGGCGATTTTGTCAAAACACAGAAGGTTTTTTGCAAATTACTATCGAACAATACATTATAGTCCCGCAAACAAGCACACGAATAGAAATCTTGTAAAAATACCTTTCTAACAAGCTATAGATTGTCTAAATCCATGCACGAGCGGCGGAGATATTGGTCATTTTGTATTTTTAGTCCTCGCTTACCAATTTCCACTAACTAAAAATGAGATTGTTTCATACAGAGTATTGCTTTACTGGTGTTTTAGGGGCAAAACTAAATCGATTTTGAATATCGGGGTATGAAAACACATTTACGTGATTCAAGGAATTCGATGTTGAGAACATTTTGTGAATTACCTCTATAATAAATGAACTATTTCTCAAAAATCAATATACAAGTTCACTTCAAAGACAAAAAAATGTGTTGATAGTGAAACAGCGAGTTCTAGTATTTATCCCTTGGATTGGGCATTACGTTCAATCATGAGGTAAATGTTGGATGGTATATCAATACACAGATCAACAAGTAATTCACCTAGTAGTGAGATAAAAGATTTCTTATATAATTATACTCGTGGCGTCACCGAAAGCGACTGTATGTTTGAAGCCCAAAACTCTACTGAAAATTTAGCTCTTTTGCAAGATTTGGGTTATACTGGTTATGGCACAAAAATTACTACTTACATTATTTATGATAATAATGTAAGGAATCAATATATCGGATAATATACCTATAAAAATAAGGTCACTGCCTTAACCATCATTTGCCATTCCTCACACGCTCCCCCACGCCCATCTCTCTCTCCTCTCTCTCTCTCTCTCTCTCTCTCTCTCTCTCTCTCTCTCTCTCTCTCTCTCTCTCTCTCTCTCTCTCTCTCTTTCTCTCTGTCTCCCTTCTATCGCATCTATCTAGCTATTTCTGTATCCATGTCTAAGTTGTGTGATAAGATCTTCTGCCAATCTGAAATATTTATTAATTGTAATTGCGAAGGTTTGAGAAAACAAAACTGTTTTTTGTCTGCTGCCACATCAACTCAACTTTAATTCAATTGTATTCAAAGCCTGTATCTACACTATAATTAAGGAAATTCATGGCTATATCAGAAAAAATATTTGGCTTAACCGAGTAATATGAAAGTTTGACGATGAAAATTTCCAAAAGAGACATTCCACGTGCGATATTTAAACTATTCGTATCTCTATTGAATTTTGAATGAAACATATGCTCAAAGACTGAAAGCTGAAGCCAGCAGGATTGGACTTGCCATCAACGTTTCGAAGACAAAATACACGAGAGGAAGAGAGTCTAGAGACTAGAGAAGACAAAATACACGAGAGGAAGAGAGTCTAGAGACCTCCCACCCGAGTTCGGATTGACGGCGACAAAATCGAGATGGTCGACGAATTCATGTATTTGGGCTCACTGGTAACCGACGACAATGATAACAGCAGAGAAATTCAGAGACGGATCTTGGCGGGAAATCGTGCCTACTTTGGACTTAAGTTGATTATCTACAAGACGCTGATTAGATCGGTGGTCCTCTACGGCCACGAGACCTGGACTATGCTCGTGGAGGACCAACGCGTCCTTGGAGTTTTCGAACGAAAGGTGTTGCGTACCATCTATGGTGGCGTGCAGATGGAAGACGGAACGTGGCGCAGGCGAATGAACCATGAGTTGTATCAGCTGCACATTCGTTGTATTGGTACGAACTTTCATGAAAAATAACGGATCAAAGACCACAAATATCTACAATTTAGATACAAAGTACCCACTCTCGATGGGGGATGCAACTACAATGTGTCTTCTAACTTATCGTCGTCCATATCTGGATATACTGAGTAGTTTGAACCATTTCTTTTTCACAATATTGGTCTGTATAGGACTTATTTATCCATATTTCCTGCACGAGAATTCCGAACGAAACAATATGAAAGCTATAAGAATGAATGGAAAGAGACTGCATTGCAATCAACTGAATGTACGGCTTTTATGCTATCAACATAGCCTAGACATTTCACACTATTTACTTCAATGCAAATAAAAATACCTGTCTCATTCACGAACCGTATTCTTTCTGTCGTTCTCTGTTCAAGGGGCTTCAAAGCACATGTGACCTTGTCTCACTTTACTATATTCAATAGCGCGTTAAAATACTGGACCAGTAAATTCTATTCTGTATATAAATCTTTCTTTTCGGGAATATGTTGCGTTGCGTTGCGTTGCGTAAGCACGGTATACTTCGTAGATTGCAGACTGATGACTCTCATTTCCAGCCAGACTACTTGAGGAGCATTGTTTGGGAATAACAATCGATCCAGTCCAAGCGAGAATTTCGCCTGAGAGCCACCATTGCGGGCCACGACCATCTTTACCGTAACTTGGGATGAGAAAGGAAGTGTTGATGTGGTACTTACTTAACGGAAGGCCCCGACTCAGTGACACTCCCATAAGTACCACGGATTGGGTAGCGGGTGGGTTGTTAGTCAGGATTCGCTTCAAGCAAGCGATGCGACTGAGAATATACTTTCATGCATAAGATGTTTGAATAGTTTATATAAATCTTTCTTTTCGGGAATATGTAACCAAAAAGTAAACTTCGAATTCCAACGCAAATTGAACATTCCAGGTTCTTGATAACTAATTAAGGGCCAACAATAAAGTAGAAACATCAGATAATCTTAAAACGACGCCGTCAAGTAAAGAAGCACGAAAACAAAAAGTATAAAACCAAAAAAAAGATGGAAGCCCTAGAAAGTCCATTGCATATTTATTAGCCTTTTCTCAGAAGATGGGATTTTCAAAAACATTTCAAAACTTTCTGATGCAATGGTTCGCAAATTCGTACAATTCGGTTTATTCATTTTCTTTATTCAAAAATGTTTTTAGCTTCAAATATATGACCATTTCTTCTTAATTATTTCATTCAGCATCTTTTTATTCGTTTTGTTCATCTGCGTTCATTTTACTTATTTTATTCGTTTCATTCTTTGGAATCACTCTGATCAGTTTATTCTTTTTGTGCATTTTACTCATATCATTCATTTAACATATTTTATTCATTGTTTTCATTGTATGCATTTTTTCCAGTTTTTTCGTTTTGTTCAGTTTCTTCATTTTAATAATCTGATTACTTTTTCAGTTTTAATCATGTCATCCAAATAATTTATTTGATTCAATTTATTTCTTTATATTTATTTATAACCTTTTACCATTGTTTAATTTTTCATTTTTATCAATGCATTTTATTTTCTTCTTTTTATTCATTTTATCACTTCAGTTCATTTTGTTTATTTGATTCGTTTGTTTTATTTATGCATTTCATTTGATTCGTGTGATTCTTGTGATTCATTTGATTCATACGATTCATTTGATTCATTTGATTCATTTGATTCATTTGATTCATTTGATTCATTTGATTCATTTGATTCATTTGATTCATTTGATTCATTTGATTCATTTGATTCATTTGATTCATTTGATTCATTTGATTCATTTGATTCATTTGATTCATTTGATTCATTTGATTCATTTGATTCATTTGATTTATTTGATTCATTTGATTCATTTGATTCATTTGATTCATTTGATTCATTTGATTTATTTGATTCATTTGATTCATTTGATTCATTTTATTCATATCTTTAATTTTTTGCATTTCATGTTCAGTCATTCGTTTTATTTCATTCAATTTGTTAGTATGAGTCAATTAATTCTATTGATCTTATAACTATTTCTAAATATAATCTGCAAACTAATCCAATAGTGAAATGTGTAAGAAATGTCTCATCTCACGGCTAGGTGGATTAAATCGGTTTTTTACTTTCCTGCAGATTTTTCATTATTTTCACCATTTGTTCAATAATGTTCAACTTATTTTATCTTTGCAATATGTTTTTCTAGTTTCCTGTTTTCTTTTATCAAAGATTAAAAATGTAGTAATTACAAAAATTGAAAATATTTCCTAACAGAGATCAACGGAAAAAGATAAAAAAACTCACAAAGTATAAACAGCTCTACGTTTTTTCCTCCATTGGCACTATAAACAAATAAAGCAAAAAACTGGTACATAAATATCAAATTTCACTGTAATAAACATAATATCAGTGAACTCCAATAGATTTCAAACATTAACTTTTTTGTACTCAGACAATACACAGTGGTGGGAGCCCCTACGTTGGACCCTCCCGGCTCGTATTTACTCTCTGCGGCCCTTCGCGGGGCATATAGGTCGCGTAAATGAAAACCGTGCGAATTTAAAAATCCGCGTAATTGAAGACCGCAGTAATTAAGAAATCAGCGGTAATGAAAACCGCGTTAATGAAAACCACGTAAATTCAAAAATCCGCGTAAATGGAAACCGCGTAAAATCGAAATTCCACGTAAATGAAAAAAGCGTAAATTCAAAAATCCGCGTGAATGAAAACCGCGTGAATTAAAAAATCCGCGTAAATGAAAACCGCGTAAATTTAAAATCGACATAAATGAAAACCGAGTAAATTCAAGAATCCGCGTAAAAGATACCGCGCTAAAACAACCGCGTGAAAAAACATGAGTATAGGAGAACATGGAGAAACTTGACCAAGCGCAAAATACTATTATTTGTTATGACGTGTTCTATTACGGTCTTAAAAAAGTTTCTAAAATATTTTTATACTTGTTTCGATCCCTTGTTATACGTATTATGTACTCGACGCATCGAAAAAATACAACCTGTCATAATAAGTTTGTTTGTGATCTACGCGTCACCCAAAGGCGTCAAACCCACACTCTTGCCAGTAGCGTGTAGCAACATGATATAATCAAGACGCATGTGCTTGACAAAGTCTACTGAGAAACCCACTCAATTATGCAAAATTCAAAAAAAAAAACAAGTGAACTTGAACTTTTAACCGGTAGTGTAGGTGACCAACAATCCCACATCGATTTCTCGGAGATGAGCGAATCTATTTTTTTAAACTTATTCTCATATGAAAAGCATAGGTTACTATAGAATTGATTTCTGATCCGACATCAGGTTTCGAATTTGCTGGTTAAGAAATGAGGAATTGGTACCACCATGATAACTAGATGATGTAAAACTGATTAAAATGGGTGTTAAATTACTTAGATTTGCAGACCAGTAGTCGCCTTTGATCACATTGGCCACCTAGTATGGTTTTGATGACTCGAAGAACTTGCTAATGTTCAGAGTTAATATCCTTAGAGAATTCCTGACAGATTTTCACCATCTTACAAATTTGAAATAATTGATGCAATGCTTTAATTGGTTGCTATTGAATTTCATCCCGATTTGAATTTCGGTTTCAAATGTACAGGTTGGTTACTGAGGTTACCTAGGAATTTCCCATATACTTATACCAGCATAATACTTTCTTTTTGCAATTACACTCAGGTGTTTTACGCGGGGCCAGGGACACCGTGTGCTTCCCCCCGGGCCCGGAGTACTGAAAGGTGTCCGGATTTTTAACAGAAACTAAAATTTTGACAAATACTTTTACGACAAAAAATTATTTGGAAATGCAAATAAAAATTCAATATCTTGTGCATAATATAACTAGAATAACGAAAATTCTATACTACTGTATATTTTATGTCAACTATGTTTATACCTAATCAGCAGATCAGACTTGAGCGGACATAGCGGAATTTGTATATCGAATGCCATGTGAGCTGCGTATTCTGGGTTCGAATAGATTTTTATAGGAAAATTCCTAACCTGAACGAAGAAGCGAATAGCCTTAAGGTTAAAATGTCCATAATCGAAACAAAGTTTTTTATACTTTGTGAGTTTTGAATACCTCTTCGACAGTTTTGATGACTTTGAAAAGCGCCATTTTTGTTAAAAGTATTTATGAAAGTAAGGAAATGGCAAGATTAAAAATGTAGTAATTACAAAAATTAAAAATATCTAAACGGCGACCAACGGCAAAAGATTAAAAAAGGAATAGGAAAACTAAATATTAAAAGAATATACAAACGAGCTGAAAACAACAAAATCAACTAAATAAACAAATTAATGTCAATTGTCAAAAAATTTTAAATCGAGAAAATTCAAAACAAAACCTATAAAAAATTGATAAAGGGAAACAGGAAACTAGAAAAACATATTGTGAAGATTAAAAAAGTCGAACATTATTGAACAAATGGTGAAAATAATGAAAAATTGATAGGAAAGTAGGCAATTTTTTTAGAATCAATGAATATGAAAAAAAACTACTGAAAAGAATTCAAACATTAATGTTGTGCGACCTCTCAATTCGCACGCACCTTCACCTTGATCATCCTGGTAAGGATCGATACTGCGATATAGATTGACAGCGAACAAAAACGTATTCGAGCGAAATAGTGAAGATCACGTGGAAGACTTTTGACGTAGGACTACGTCTTTGTTTTCGATATGGGGGTGCACTCTGCAAATTCTACAAAAATGGTATGTAACGAAAAGTGGTCCAATTTTAAACGCATATAATTCAGCCATCTCACGATAAATTTTCAAATTTTTTGCACAAATCGCCCCGAAATACTTTTAAGAATAGATTCCAATAGATAAACCCAAAGATTTTTGATATCATAGCATTAAAAAATTAAATAATATACAACCTTGTCAAAATATCGCGCATTAACACACAGAAGATAGCGCTTCCCAAGCCCTGTACGACGGATTGGTATACCTAGCGCGCAACGCTTCTATGAATGACGTCATCATCGACTATTTAAAGAACGGACTTGGCCAGACACGCTCAGTTCCCTGTTGAACGGCTGGCGAAGCAGATCACTGCGCTCTGTTTTTTACAACCAGTGTAGCTGAGCTGGAAGTCCGTTACACTGGCTGTGGAGGGACGCTGCCCTGTGTCGTCCAACAGGCGACCGCTCCAACTGCGTCCTAAATGCCGCTGTAATGTTGCCAGTAAATTTTTGGTTTAACTAGCACATGTATTTGCTATTTGCGCTTGAAATTAAGTAATGTAGTGGTAGTAATAAGCTTCCCATTTTGGTTTAAACGCAAGGACAGTTTTTAAAACAGGATTTGATTAATTAGTTTAGCTCATCTAAGCAATTTTATCAATTCTGTGATTTAAAAGGAATTTTACGGAACTTGGTGAATTTGGCCCCACTTGCAACTGGTATAATCAACCTGCACAAAGTGTTGCATAACGCAGGGCTGCTTTTTGGAACAAAATCATTCAGCCCTTCGCTATGCAAAATCACGATATTATGACAGATGGGCTAAGCGCGGCCGTTCCTTTCAATCGGGAAAGGCCGCGTGGAATTTTGGTGAAATGCGCTAATAGTGTCGTGGTGATACTAGTTGTCTCTTTCGCTCTACCCATCATCATTAGCGTTGTACGCTTGGGTTCAATGTTTGGGGCGAATGTGTTGGTAGGTAGGGGAACTGGCGGTAAAATGAACACGTTAAGCAAAGTCATTATTTTCTAACTAATAAGTGAATGAGATATTACAATCACCTTATGTTTCTTGTTAGACATGTTTTGTACATATCTGGTAAAAATACTTCGTCATAAACACATTTTTTCAAACATGATTCTTGATTTCTAAACATGTCCAAAAATGAGACATGTTTATAGCGAGTGGGTAAAATGAACATGTGGCGGTGTTAAAATGAACAGCTTCTGGTGACCTGCAAAATGTCCTGTATGTATGCAATGCGCAGCGTTGGAAAGCATTTTCCAATCAATGCTAATATCCCAAAAAATCATGAGCTTTGCATACACACAGGTCATTTTGCAGGCAAAAAAAATTGTCACGGAAGAATTGAATTTTCATGACGTAATATTAACCATTTTACAATCCTGTGACATCGAAACACATCTACAAACTTGGGGTTATCCATGGGTGTTTGAACTTTTAGGATCTGTTTGAGAGCAACTAGAAAGCTTGTTCTACACATGAGATATGATTATATTGTCTAAAATTTGATTTTTCTTCACCGGTCCGGGTGTTTTTTTCCCACACACTAAGTACTAAGAAAATAAATATTTTACATTAAGTAGTATAGTCCTACGTCTACAGTTCGTGCAACCCCATAGGGCTGCCCCTTGTAGTTTTTATTTCTATTTCGTGGAAGACGTTTCTATTATATTAAATTTAATCATCCAGAGAATTTTGAATTATTCTAAATCTTAAAACTAAATATTACATGCTATGTATTTACACTTATACAGTAATGTTTCGATTATATCACTATGCGTTTATATCAATACTTGTTAATATCACCCTCGATTATATCACGGTCTTATCTCGATTATATCACGCTTTTTGAAAAACAGACAAGGCACACTAAGTTTTGATCCAATTAAGCCACATGTTGTGTCCTGGCACTTTTAAGATATTTTTACAATTGATTTGCTTATTTACATGTAGGGTAATAAGCTTATTATTGGGTTTCGGACTATTGCGATAAGGGTTTATATATGATGAGGTCGGTCAAAAAGTCGAACTTTTTATTCTTTTATCTAAAAGTATAGATTCTTAAGAATATATCTGAAATTTTATAGAGATCTAAGCAGTAGAAGCAAAGTTATGGCGCTGTTCACCGCGGGCGGAGGGCGTGGCGCGAAGCTTTAAACGTGAATCTGTTAATCTTCTTAAAATCTTGTTTTTCCAAAAACGTTGTTGCAATGACTAGCATTGCCGAAATATCTTTCGGCTGATTCCAATTTTTCTTTAATTTCTTCGTAACTTATTTGCCGTGTCCTAAAGGGGGCGTCTGGTGCAGCGGGTAAAAAATAGACTTCTTTTTTATTCGCTTAATTGTTAGTTATACGCAGGAAAATCTAACAAAATAATGAGAAAAACAAGATACGCAAGATATGGTAGGTATGTAGAGATATGCATTTTCTCTTGAATTGATGTGAATACTTTTCTTTTGGAAGGACAATATCAACGATTGGATATGGGACTATTTCTATGGATGCTGACACAACGAGAACTGAACCGTAGGCCCTTCGAATAGACTGATTTTAATAGTCAAGATATTTGTCCAAAACCTTAACGTGCCAAATTCTTTCAAGTTTAGTTTTGGGTGGTTCAAAAATTTTAAGAAACAGTACGGGATACGTAAAGTGAAGCTGTGTGGGGAAAAAATATCCGCTGATACAATACCATTTGACCCAATGCGTTGAACAAAGATGTCGGACGCTGCTCTAACCAACGGCTTCAAATAAGTAGTATGATAAACATGGCAAAAATAGTCACATTACCCTACTATGATTTATTCTTTTTCACTAACTTTAACTTTTTAATGCTTTTTGTTAATAGAAATACATGGGTTAATGCTTGAATGTAATTTTTTGTTTTGTTTTGAATATATCACGCTTCAAATATATCACGCTAAAATACAGACCGACCGCGATATAATAGAAACATTACTGTACTTAAAACTACGAAACTATCTTAAATTATCTTATTTAGCCTAGGATAACCTAAAATTTATTTCACTGGGAAAACCTAATTGAATTGTTTTGGACTAAATGCACTAAATGTAAGAATTATTATGCTATTTGAATTATCCCTAACAAATTTTTTTTATGGTTTTGTAACTGATTATCAATAAAGGTTCACTGATCCAGAAACAACACCATTCAGTTCAGTTACGTGTGTAACAATTTACAAAACCATTTACGGAAACTCTGAATAATATGTCGGATAGAAGAGTTTCATCCAATGCGAGCGTGTCCTCACATGCAAACGCAGAAAATAAGGAAACTTCGAACCTCGGCAAGCTTCATTCCACAGGCACTACAAACCGCCTTACTACGGTACGTTCCTGCTCACTTTGTCGACTTGTTGATATGAGGGATACTGTAAGCTGTAATGTGTGTGCAAATGTTACATAACTTCTCTTGCATCGGTTTGACGAAGGTTGTAGGCAATAACCCATGGAGATGTCAAACATGTGTACAAGCCACGAAACAATCACAAGAACCTGCTATAGAATATTTTCCCAGCACAAGCATGCAACAGCAGTCGGCTGCGCCAGAGCGCGCACGATCAAGGTCCCACCATACGGCACAGCTGAGTAAAAACGCCGTACGAAGTGATAGAACGTCGAGAAATCTAAAACAACTGGAGCTGGAACAGTTGGAGGAAGCACGAGCTCTTCAAGAAGCAGAAGAGTTGCGAAAACACGAATATATTAAGAAGAAATTCGCTTTAAGAAAAGAAATGATGAGTGAGGCTGGTTCGAGCTGCGTAAGCGACGACAGATCCCTAGAGAATGTTAGAAGCTGGTTAGATAAAACGAACCTGGAAACTGGAAAAGTTGATCAGATAGGCCAAGAGGAAAATAGATCCGTAACAGAGCCCCGCTGGCATTTAGATGGATACGCTCCCAGCGCTAGTAATTCGCATTCACAATGTGAAGACGAACACGGCAAAACTCGATCTCCAGTGACCGATCTACAGCTGGACTGGCCTTCACGAGCACAGCTAGCAGCGCGACAATCGGTTCCGAAAGAATTGCCTCAATTCTATGGTAATCCAGACGACTGGCCACTATTCTTCGCTACGTACACTCACACAACTCTACTCTGTGGATATTCGAACGACAAAAATGTGTTTCGACTCTCTAAATGTTTAAAAGGCACAGCCCTTGAA
The DNA here is from genome assembly GCF_030247195.1 of Topomyia yanbarensis. Taxonomy (NCBI): domain Eukaryota; kingdom Metazoa; phylum Arthropoda; class Insecta; order Diptera; family Culicidae; genus Topomyia; species Topomyia yanbarensis. Next base: position 88,395,435 of record NC_080670.1, on the reverse strand, counting down.
GCTGTGAAAGGCCAACTCATACATCCTAATAACGTCCCTGGAGTAATCAGAACACTCAAACTGCTATTCGGTCAGCCAGTAGCGATTGTACAGACAATGATCAGTAAAATAGCTGCATTTCCAGCCCTTCGTTCCGATAAGCTAGATCATCTGATAGATTTTGCAATAGCAGTGGAGAATGTACGGTCAACAATAGAGGCTTGCGGAGTACGAGATTATTTGTATAATGTGTCCCTTCAACATGAGCTAATTGAAAAGCTACCCGCGTCCATCAAATTGGATTGGGCAAAGCATCAGCAGACCTTGCCACGTACTACCCTCGCAGAGTTCTCGTCTTGGATCTACGCCCTCGCTGAGACCGCAAGCACCATTACCAAAATTGGAATAGGAGCCGGGAAATTTGGAAAGTCCAATGCGTTTGTCAACACACACTCAGAAGCAAATGTATTTGAACAGCCGATAGAAAGCTCTTCTATGAAACACTTTTACGCTGATCATGCAACGTCCATCCAGCATGTGACGTGCATGGTTTGTAGAGGCGCGTGTAAATCGGCAGCGGATTGTAACCGTTTCCTTGAACTTGCATACGACAGTAGGTGGGAGTTAAAGAGTACGGATATTGTAGGAAGTGTCTAAAACGTCACACCGAGGACTGTACGACTAAGAGGCGATGTGGGAAAAATGGATGTACATATAAACATCACGAGCTGTTGCACAACCCTTCCAAAAACAATGGAAGCACTGTAGTTGACAACGCCGTTCAGCCAGCCCAACCGATTTCACACAACACTCATCGGTCTACATCGACATCTGTTCTATTTCGAATAGTGCTCGTTACATTGTATGGTACCAACAAAACGATAGACACGTACGCGCTTCTGGATGATGGCTCATCCCAGACACTTTTGGATCACGAACTTGTCGATAAGCTTCAATTGAATGGGGTGCATAACCCATTGTGGTTACAATGGACTGGAGGAACGTGTCGCGTAGAAAACGACTCAATATCGGTTAATCTTCAACTATCTGAGAAAGGAAACACTAATCGATTGTTTAACATATCGGGAGCCAGAACTGTTGGCGCATTAAATCTACCTCGTCAGTCGCTTAACGCAGCCGGAATGAAACAGCAGTTCGATTATGTAAAAGAGTTGCCCCTTCTTTCATACCAGGATGCTCGTCCCAGAATACTGATTGAAGCAGATAACGCATTCCTTGGACATACTTTAAAGAGTAGGGAGAGAAATCATCATGAACCAGTTGCTGTAAAAACCAGGCTCGGTTGGACCATCTACGGCGGATTTTCAACAAGTGGTAATCAAAGCGATATAGCACACGTAAGCATGCATGTTCGCTCTTGTGCCGAGTTGCAGCAAGCCATGAAAAACTACTTCTCGTTAGATAGTCTAGGTATTTCAAAACCACACAAAATACTGCTGTCTACTGAAGACGAACGGGCTACTTCGTTGTTACATTCATTGACCCGGTTTGAAGGTGGCAGCTATGAAACTGGTTTACTCTGGAAGTATGACAAAATTAAGCTTCCAGACAGCCGAGCACTAGCCTACCGAAGGTTACAATGTCTCGAATCACGGATGGCTAGAGACTCTAAATTAGCCGAAGCTATTCTGCAGAAAATAAATGATTATCAGCGATCTGGGTATATACGAAAATTATCCGATCAGGAACGCGATCATCGCCCCGACCGAGTATGGTATTTACCCATATTTCCAATAACAAACCCGAACAAACCAGGTTTTCCTGGTACGCATTGTTTGGGACGCAGACATCATGTACCAATTTCGGTTGTACCGTATCGCCATCAGTGGGGACATACGCGAAATGTTCCATCAAGTACGCACCAGGAAACAGGACCAAGGTAATAAAAGAGAACCAGATACCTTTGTCATGAAGGTTATGACCTTCGGAGCTTGCTGCTCACCGAGCAGCGCTTAATACGTCAAAAACGTTAATGCCCAACGCTTCTCCGGTCAATTTTCACGAGCAGTCGATGCAATCATTCGCAAGCACTACGTGGATGACCTTCTTGTGAGTGTGGAAAGCACTGAGGAAGCTATCCAATTGGCCAAGGATATCCGTCGCATTCATGCACAGGGCGGTTTCGAAATTAGAAACTGGCTCTCAAATTCAGCTCCAGTTCTTCAGGAATTGAAGCAGTGCCCGACTGAGGAAAAAGATCTCAATTTCTCAGAAGAGCTTACGACGGAGAAAATTCTCGGGTTATGGTGGAACACCTCCACCGACTGTTTGACTTTCAAGGTAAATTGGAGTCGGTACGACGCTTCCTTGATGGATGGCTCTAGGGTCCCAACCAAACGTGAACTTTCGAGCATTTTAATGTTTATATTCGACCCTATTGGATTGGTAGCACATTTTTAGCCTATTTGAAAGTGCTACTCCAAGACGTAGGATTCGCGCGGTTGCGGTAATTACCGCAACCGCGCGGTATTTACCGCACCCGCACCGCAAAATCTGTGGTGCGGTGAGACGCTTTTTCCCGCAAATACGGTGCGAAAGAAAATCTAGCTGTGTCCGAAATATTTTGACACTATTATTTTTACGACACATTTTGGACTAGTTATTTGACACTTCTAAGTAAAAATTCACAAACTAACCATTTCAAATACATAAAATGCAAGATCCAAATAGAAACAAAATTATTAGATCATTTAAAAACAATAAATTTGTACTCTTAAATCCAATTTAAAAGTGCATCACTTCTCCCGAATTCTGTTGGTAATCGTGGAATTATGAATCGTTTTCGATAGCAATTTTTCAATTGCGAATTTTAACTAATTTAAAGGAATTAGAGATGAACTAATCATGGTGGGACTTAAACACAACCCAAAGAATATAATTATCTTCGTAAAACCAAACGAATTGGCAATAATTGGCAGTAAAGGATACAAATGTATGAAAGCGTCCAAAATAAGGAGGGGTCCAAATTTGGATGATTATTCTATTATTCGTTCATCAACATCGTATTTCTATCTTCTTTGATTGCTGTGTAAATTCAATGTGAATTTTTCTACAGTCAATTTTAATGGACTCTTTCTCAAAAAGTATGCTGCATAACTTTTTTTCGCGTACTTCCATTCAAATTTACTATAATTTTCTACCAAATTAAGTCCTAATATTTTTCAGTTAAGACTATTTTGTAGCTTTTCGAAGCTTTTTTTTGCCAAATACCACATAGTTTGACTCCCGTTCACTGCAATTGAAGTTTTTGCCTTTGGCTTATTAGCAAAATATTAGAGGAAAATACATTAAATGCTAGAACTTTCGAACTAGCCTTAGGAAAATTACACTTCATACATTTTTAAAGGGAGCAATCTTAGTTTTTGAATGAGAATACATCTGTTTCTTGAAGAATGCGGAAGTTAGAGTTTTGAGATATATTGTGCGTAAAACCCCCTATTTTTAACCTCTAGTTCCCAACACCGCCTCTAGGCGGTCTCTATAAAAATCTAAGTAAAACTACTAAAACATGATTGTATGTTGTCATCCGCACTAGCATTTCTTCCCAACGCTCACACCCTTCATACACACACATTATTTTAATATTCGTAGCTTTCTGTCAAAGGCATTTGAAGCTCAAAATTGAAAATTCGAGGAAACGTGGAAAAAAACTATTTTGTGTTTAGTGGTAATCTTCATTAAACAAATTTTAACTGTTTTTGGAAATTTCAGTAACTAAAAAAATATTTTTGAGTAGCCTGTTACTAGCATTTCACTACAGATGTGAATTGATTTAGTGGAATAATTCGGAAGTTTAGGTTTTTTGGTAAAATACTTTGCCCGCCTAGAGGCGGTGTTGGGCACCTGAGCGAAATTTTTTTTCAGTCTTTAGTGATTACTTATCGTACCGAAACTAGTATTATGTGCAATTTTACCTGAAAAAACTTATGTTTTACAAACTTTGGGTGAATGTTGCAGTTAGAATATGGATATTCTTATCATTTAATAATATTTAGGGGAGTCTGGGGCTAGTTGGCTGAATCTTTTTTTCTCCTTTAGTATTAGACATATAGCGCTGTCTCTAGTTCTGCACTTTAAGTACTGTTTAACCCATTCTCCAATGTGTTTATGTTGCATTAAATTCTGTTTCGTACACGTTGTAAGTGATATTGAGTTTTCGAGCGTATTAGAGTGAAGAGCCTACTTTAGTCGTATTAGGAAGGGTGCCTCACAATTTCATTAATTACTCGGAATACAATTGATGCAATGCGTATGAATTGGCATCAATATCTTTGCTTTATTCTAATGAACCATTATGATATCAAAAATCGTCATTTGAACCAATACGTTGAACAAAGATGGCTAACGCCGCTCTAACCAACGGTTTTACATGGTTATGACGAAAATAGGCTCATTACCCTAGGTAACGTTTTTAAATTTCCGCATTTTTGTTATTTAGGGCGAGTTCAAAGCTATTCCACGAATGACTAGATTTTTCGATAGCGCGCGAAAAGAACTTTCCTTGGCCGTATATGTAATATACGTAACCTCAAGTAAAATTTGTTTTTTTTGTTTGTTTACTTTCTTAAAATTAAAAAAAATCGAAAATTTAGCTTTTGAATACAAATTGTGCGCCGAAATTAAAATTCAGGAGCATTGAGGCTGAAAAATAATAATTGATTTGCAGTTTTAATCAAAAAAACATCACACGCGATCCATGCTTTATCATCAAAAGTAGCCAGGTGGCATCATTGTGCGTAAATTGGCGAGATTTTCGCGTCACATATTTAAAATTCTGTAATGCAGACAATAGTCCGCTCTTTTATGCAACGCATTCACTTTTACACGATCTTCTTAAATTAAAAACATAAAACATGATAAGTGAAACCATCGCCAGCAGACCCTGGTCTCCCCAACTATAAATTAGAAGTCAATAATTAAACAACCAAAGCACTAGAGAAATACTTCTTACAGCCTAGGTATTTTGCGTTCTGATGGAGTCCAAAATATAAGAAACCATCTATATTCGCTTATGTTGAAGTAACTAGAAGAAAGAAAAGTTTTTGTTTTTTATTTGCCCAGGTGCCCAACACCGCCTCTAGGAGGTTTATTTATTTTAAGGCCTTAATGAAAAATTCATTACTTCCAAGAATTTTCAACATTATTTTCGTTTTTCTCATCACGAGGCCCACCTCCAAAAGTTTTTTCAAGCCAAAAAAAATTTGAGCACTAGAGGGTTAAAAATCATTTCTGCTGTATGCTACAAATCATACATTTTTGCAGTTTTTCTAATGTTCAATAATTCTGTACCGGTTGAGACCGGACACCTGATTAGATGTAATGTATAGAGCAATTTTTTCGTCAAATATGGAGTCGTTCTTATTGATGAAATACAATATGTTTTTATTTCACTGTATTGGAATATATGCGCTACTATATAGAAGTACTGGTATTTCGACTTTAAATTTTTGTTGGTGACATTCCTTTGAGAATGAAAGGTGGTTTTACTACGTAAATGCGAAAATCATACATTTTATTTTCATATGTCAAAAGCATTAAAAATATGAAAATTTAAAGAAAAAAATATGCAACTTGAAATTCTTATTACATTTTTATTCCCCTTTTTTCAATTAATTGAAGGGCTGCTAAAATAAAAGTTTTCCTATTACTGCATTATGAACGGAATTTTATTAATAGAAAATGCAAAAGTTGATTTTTTCATAAACATTTCATTCTAAGGAGTCTCTTAAAGTTAAATTTCGTGTGAATAAAAATAACATTTTATTATATACTGTTACACAAATGAACAATTTTCCAACACTACACACCAAAAAAATCTGAATTTTATCGTCGACGTAATTGCACACATGACACAATTCAACAACTAGTAATTCACGAAATGACGAAACATTACCTTGTTCCGTTTAATTTTACATGCTACATATACTTTACATGCGCAATGACATAAAATTACACTTCCTACCATTCAGAACAAACGCTGTATGTGGAGTAATTTTACATGATTTACGTAATTAAACGTCATGTAAAATTAAAATCAAACGTAAAACTAAGTCATTTTTGATGCTCGTATATGTCATGGTCAGGAGACGTAAATTTACACTATTTTTTCTAGGTGTGTATTTTTTAAAAATATAAAATTTTTACCGCATTACCGCGCTGTGCGGCGCGGTAAATAAAGTGCGGTTGCGGTAAGCGGTGCGGTTTTATTATTTTTTTTGCGGTTGCGGTGCGGACAATCCATTTACCTGCCACATCCGCACCGCGACGAACCCTACCAAGACGTATGGCGCTCAGGTGTGAGCTGGGATGAACCCATAAAGCAAAGCAAGTTTAAAAAATGGAACTGGTGGCGACAAGCTCTTCCTGGAGTAGAGACAGTCTCTGTGAGTCGGTGTTATCGGCAGCTTACATCAGCTAACTCCCAGACAAAGGTGCAACTGCATACTTTCGTTGACGCCAGCGAGACAAGTTTTGCTGCTGTCGTATACCTTCGCTTCGAAGAGAACAATTATGTCGAATGTGTTCTAGTGGGGGCAAAAACACGAGTCGCTCCGCTTAAATATGTCTCGATCCCTCATCTAGAACTGCAGGCCGCAGTCATTGGGGCGCGTTTGGCGACAAGCATCGAGAATGCACTTTCCATTAAGATTCACAAGAGATATTTTTGGAGCGATTCACGAGATGTCCTGTGTTGGCTGGCGTCTGACCATCGCCGCTATACTCAATTTGTAGCTTGTCGTGTGAGCGAGATATTGGAAATTACAGAGCCAACCGACTGGAACTGGATTCCCACCAAGGACAACGTTGGATGGTTCAGTGCACCATGCTTCATAAAAGAACCAGCAGAAGTATGGGTACGAGGAACTTCGGGCAAGTGTACTCATCCACAACGTGTTTGAGCCCGTCATTATAATGGAAAATTTCTCAAAATGGTGCCGACTTGTTAGGTTCACTGCGTGCGTACTTCGTTTTCCCAGAAATGCTAAGCTAAAACAGGCAAAGCTGCCCAAAAATTCAGGACCATACCTAAATACAGAGCTCATTGCCGCCAAAACAATCCTTTTCAAGCTAACTCAGTACAGTGCGTACGCCGATGAAATAGAGCTAGTCAAAGAAGCTATCCGGTCGAAAACGTTCTACCAGCTTCCTAAAGACAGTGCTTTGTACAAGCTCACCCCACAGATTGATGAAGACGGCCTACTACGACTGCGTACCCGTATCCAAAAATGTGAATACACAACCACAGATGCCAAGAATCCTATCATCCTCCCCAGAAATCACCACACCACACGGCTAGTGATTCAAAGCTATCATGATCGATTCCATCACAGGAACCATAGCACCATAATCAACGAACTGAAACAAAAATTCCACATCCCACGTATTAGAATAGCCTACAAATCCGTTCGAAGAGACTGTCAACGATGTAAGAATGAACGAGTCCAACCAATTTCACCAGCTATGGGAGATTTGCCTACGGCCAGGCTTGCTGCATACACACGACCATTCTCGTTTGTAGGGATCGACTATTTCGGACATATGTCCGTCGTAGTAGGGAAACGTGTTGAAAAGCGTTGTGGTGTAGTAATTACGTGCTTGACTACTCGTGCCATATATTTGGAAATAGCTCACAGTCTAAGCACGAATTCCTGTAATCTCGCTGGATGCTGGGAGCGACCGGTTCAATCAGTTAAACGAAACCTGTATGCTTTGAAACGTCAAAGACTACCAACCGACGGAGTTTTCCGTAATATGCTAGTCGAAATAGAAAATACCGTCAACTCTCGTCCACTTACCCACGTGCCTATCGAGGATGATAACGCTCCAGCTTTAACGCCGAATCATTTTATTTTGAGTTCTTCCAATGGTTCAAAACCAGATACAACATGTGATGATAGTGGCACCGCCCTTAGAAAAGCATGGCATAGTTCACAAGTACTGGCAAATATCTTTTGGAAAAATTGGGTGAAGGACTACTTGCCGGAAATAACAAGATGTAGTAAATGGTTCTACAATATTAAACCCATTCAGATAGATTTTTATTTTTTTATTCAAATCGTTTATTTGATAAGGCACGTTGCGTTAGCTTAAAGGTGCCAATTTTGTTTTGTTTTACATTTTAAATTGCTTAAAACTAGGGGATTACATATTGATTTTTTTAAAATGAAACTAATGCGATTTTATAGCTATCTTATATATCTACACAAGGGGATAATATTATTTTCGTAAGATTAGGGGGGTCATTTAGTTTTTGTGGCAATATGGTTTGACAATTTTATCAGTGAGATTATTGGAGCAAATAATGTTTAACTAAGGGGGACAATTTTTTACGACTAACTTAAAACTAGGAATAACTAGAGGGCATGATTGAATTTTGTAAAGATTCGTAATTATAGTTATTTTTGTGGGTAGTAGAGTTGGGCATTTTCAACGAGATTATATAATATAATAGTTAAAACTAGAAGAGACAAGAAGCTAAATGCTTCGTGATGATATTGGAGGGGGGGGGGGGGGGGGGGTAGTGGTTAACTTCTGGGTATAAGAGTCAGGGGAGGGAGGGTAGACAAAGATGGCAGGGAGAGAAAATTATTTCAGTTTCAGGCATCGTGAGATCAACTGATGGATTACAAACTCGGGTGGCCTTCATCAGGGGAATCATGTACTGGGACGCCGGGTGGTCCTCCTCAAGATGGCAGGGGTTTTTCCAGACGATTTCGTAGTACGGCTTAGATGTGGATCGGCTACATTTTGAGTTAAGCGTGTTATGTTCGTGCCGTAGGTCCCGTGTTTGTTGGTTCATTCGATACAGATGCTTTGATACAGGTGGAAGAGGGTTCTGAGAATGATAAGGAAAATAAGAAGGGGCAGTTAGACTTGTATATTGATGGTTTTCACAAAGGTGTATATAAGGGACATATAGAGGACATCGCGGCTTGCCAGCACATCTCGAACCGGGACGTTGGTTGGTCTTCCTCGGGCCCGCAGGGTATCCATTAGCCGAGACCTAGCGGAACTGTACTCGGTGCACGCCCAGACAATGTGCTCGATGTCGTGATAGCCGTCACCACAAGCGCAGATACCACTATCCACGAGCCCAATACGCCGGAGATGTGCATCCAGCGTGTAATGGTTTGCCATGAGTCGGGACATCAAACGAATGAAGTCACGACCCACATCCATCCCCTTGAACCAAGGTTTCGTCGATACCTTAGGGATTATCGAATGTAGCCACCTTCCCAGCTCTCCACTGCTCCACGAAGTGTGTAGTTGTGCTGGTTCACGCTTCCTTGAAAATACAACTAGCTCAGTTTTCTCCGTGGAGAATTCGATACCCAGCTTAATAGCCCAAGCAGACAAATTGTCCAAGGTATTCTGTAATGGTCCTTGTAGATCGACAGCTTTGGGTCCCGTAACAGACACCACGCCATCGTCTGCAAGTTGCCTTAACGTGCAGGAATTGTCAAGACATTCATCAATGTCGTTGACGTAGAAATTGTATAACAGGGGGCTTAGACATGAGCCCTGGAGAAGGCCCTAAATCGTGATGTCGATAAGTCACCATGCGAAAAATGCATGTGCTTTTCCGACAACAAGTTTAGTAAAAAGTTGTTTAAAGTCGCTGAAAGACCATGCTGATGCAGCTTCTCTGAAAGAATGTTGATCGAAACTGAATCAAAAGCCCCCTTTATATCTAGGAACACTGATGCCATCTGCTCTTTGGTAGCATAGGCCATTTGAATTTCAGTTGAGAGCAACGCAAGACACTCGTTCGTCCCTTTGCCTTTGCGAAAGCCAAATTGTGTATCTGACAGTAAGCCATTTGCTTCGACCCAATTGTCGAGGCGGGATAGGATCATTTTCTCGAACAACTTCCGGATACAGGATAGCATTGCGATCGGACGGTACGAATTGTGGTCGGAGGCTGGTTTTCCTGGTTTTTGGATGGCGATGACCTTCACTTGTCTCCAATCGAGTGGGACAATGTTAGCCTCGAGAAACTTATTAAATAAGTTCAACAAGCGTCTCTTGGCAGAGTCAGGCAGATTCTTCAACAAGTTGAATTTGATTCTGTCTGGCCCCGGAGCTTTATTGTTACACGACAAGAGAGCAAGTGAGAACTCCACCATCGAAAAAGGTGTTTCGTTCGCGCTATCGTGAGGAGACGCGGCGCGGTAAATCTTCTGTGCCGGGGCGGAATCCGGACAAACCTTCTTGGCGAAATCGAATATCCAACGGTTTGAATATTCTGCACTCTCGTTAGTACTGTTTCGGTTTCGCAAACGCCGGGCCGTGCCCCAAAGAGTGCTCATCGGTGTTTCTCTCGTTAGTCCGTCAACGAACCGGCGCCAGTAACTACGTTTCTTGGCTTTCATCAAACTCTTCATTCGCGTTTCTAACGTCGCATATTGTCGATAGCTAGCAGGTAACCCGTCGTCTCGGAAGATCTTAAACGCGGCGGCCTTCTCCGCGTACACGTCTGAGCACTCTTTGTCCCACCACGGATTAAGAGAGCGTTTTTGTATGTTCGCGCCGGGTACTGGCTTAGTCTGAGCTTGATTCGCGCTGTCGAGAATCAAGCCAGTCAAAAAGCTGTACTCTTCCTCCGGAGGAAGTTCTTGGGTAGATTCGATGTTGTCGGATATCGCGGCAGCATAGCTCTTCCAATCGATATTTCGTGTGAGGTCATACGAAATATTGATTGATTTCAATGGCCTTGAACCGTTATTGATTGAGACTACAATCGGCAGATGGTCGCTGCCGTGGGGATCAGGAATTACCTTCCACGTGCAATTTAACCGCAGCGATGTTGAGCAAAGGGACAAATCTAAGGCGCTCGGGCGCGCTGGAGGAGCAGGAATCCGTGTCATTTCACCCGTGTTTAAAATTGTCAAATTGAAGTTATCGCAAAGATCCTGAATTAAGGAAGACCGGTTATCATCATAGAGGCAACCCCATGCTGTACCGTGAGAGTTAAAGTCTCCTTAAACTAGTCGCGGTGCTGGCAGAGATTCTAAGATGTCTTGTAGCCGTCGGTGACCAACCGCGGTGTTGGGAGGAATATATATGGAAGCTATGCAAAGGCTTTTGCCTTTGGTTGTTACTTGACAAGCGACAACTTCAATAACTGTTATCGAGGGAAGGTTAATTCTGTAGAAGGAATAGCACTTTTTGATCCCCAAAAGCACTCCTCCATAGGGGGTGTCTCGATCCAGGCGAATAATATTAAAGTCGTGGAAGTTGAGATCTATGTCGGAAGTTAACCAAGTTTCACATAATGCATCACACCTCAAATTATTTATTAAAATTTTGAAGGAATCGATTTTCGGGATGATACTTCTGCAATTCCACTGTAGAACAGTGATCAAATCCGTGACCTCGTTCGATGAGTTAGCCATCGAAGGATACAATCGCTGAGAGGAGGGGCCATTTAGCAGTCAACTGCTTCAAAAATGTTCTCACTGTAGGGAGAAAAGCTAACATAAGACTTTTAATAGGGTCAGTAATATTGAAAGTTTTTATTATCCAGTCCACTATGTCCGAGAGTTTTATAATTCCAGTACTGTGATTACTCTCGAACTGAAACAGAGGAACACTTGGGATTTTTGATGTTCCTGGAAGTGCTGGGAACTCCTTCTCTGAGCTTAATCCTCCGAGACCAGGAGCTAATTGCTTCGGTTTGGTTGCAACACTTCCAATAGATGTGATTTTCGGAGCCCCGTCAAGGGACACCTTCTGGCCTTTACAAGGAACTTTACGAGAGGAGTGTAGATGTTTGCTGAGGATGGTGGCGTAGCATTCTTTAACATTTCTGCGAAAGAATGTTTGGATCGTCCCGCAAGGGAACGTTTCAGTTTATCCCCGCGTAGTTTGTACGCGGGACATGCCGAGATATCATGCAGACTCTCCGCACAGTAAGGACAGTTTTCGGCTTGCCTACTGCACGAATCATCTAGATGATTCTCCCTGCATTTTCCACAGCGGGCCTTATTGCTACAATGGGTGGCTGTGTGACCCAATTGTTTACACTTTGTGCAATTCATGACCCGCGGCACAAACAGACGCACAGGCAGACGAACCTTGTGCAAGAGGACGAAATTTGGCAAAGCGGTACCAGCGAAGGTCACCCGTTAAGAGTTTGATTGGGGGTACGTTTTTGAACCATCCCCCGCAACTACTACTGAGTGCAAACGTTTGCACTCAAGTATTTTAACTGGATGAAGTAAGGGGTCTCTGAATCGGCCAACCCCGTACTTCAGCAGATCCTCGCACGTCAAACTCTCATCGGTTACGACGCCTTCGGATTGTACTCTTACAGCCGGAATATACACGTTATAATCCCGCGTAAAGTGCTCACAGCAAGCAATATCGTTTGCCTGCTTTGAGTTGGCTAGCAACACCCTTATCTTGTCTGAGCGGACCTTTGAAATTTCGGTCACAGCCGAGAACCGTTCCGTCAGGTCTCTAGAAATCTGAAGAAGATTCAGTGATTTAGTCTTGGGCCGAAAGAAGACCACAAATGGACCAGTTGAGAGTTCTGGATAGCATTTGGGCCGAGGGGGAGCCTTAGAAGTTGAACCCGATTCAACTTCCATTTGACCATCCGGAGATGGAACCATAGAAAACGTCAGCGCACGGGGTCAGCGCCCGCACAGACGGAAGAAAGCAATAAATGTGTTACAAATGACAAAAATCACTTAGCTTTAAACTGGTGTCCAACGACGAACCGATCCAGCTTATACAGCTGGCTATTGTTTAATCCTCACACGCGAACAAAAGACTGAGGACCGAACCGAACTGGCAAAATAACCTTGAATGCGGATTAACACTATTCTTTATCGCCTCACACAGCACTACGGACTAGAAAAAACAACCTCTGTCTCGATGGAGAGCTCGAAAACGAATGATTCAGATAGATGATGTTGTACTAATAGCGGACCCAAAAGCTCCTAGAAACTGCTGGCCAAAAGGAAGAATCATCTCAGTGAACAAAAGTGCGGACGGACAAGTACGTTGGGCGACAGTACAAACAGCACACGGCGTGTACGAGAGGCCGGCAGTTAAGCTGGCCATTCTAGATGTTCGGTGCAATGACTAGTAAGCCGGAAATGCAAACATTCGGCGTATGAGGGGGAGTGTTGTGCGACCCCTCAATTCGCACGCACCTTCACATTGATCATCCTAGTGAGGATCGATACTGCGATATAGATTGACAGCGAACAAAAATGTGTTCGAGCGAAAGAGTGAAGATCACGTGGAAGACTTTCTATTTCTATTTCGTGGAAGACGTTTCTATTATATTAAATTTAATCATCCAGTGAATTTTGAATTATTCTAAATCTTAAAACTAAATATTACATGCTAGGTATTTACACTTATACTTAAAACTACGAAAATATCTTAAATTATCTTATTTAGCCTAGGATAACCTAAAATTTACTTCACTGGGAAAACCTAATTGAATTGTTTTGGACTAAATGCACTAAATGTAAGAATTATTATGCTATTTGAATTACCCCTAACAATATATTTTTTAGGGTTTCGTAACCGATTATCAATAAAGGTTCACTGATCCAGAAACAACACCATTCAGTTCAGTTACGTGTGTAACAATTAATATAAAAATGCATAAAACTGAAAAACTCGATAAATCAAGAATAATAAAATTTATTTAACATTAAAAATAAGACATATTTAAAGCAATAGAAAAAATAAATAAAACATTAAGAATGCATAAAACTAGAGGAGTATATAAAAGCAAAAATTAAATAACCATAGAAAAATTAAAAAAAATGGGCGAACCAGAAAATTTTGAAAAACTGGAAAATTGAAATGATGAAAAGACAAAAAGTAAAGAAAATTGGAAGTATTGAACAAAAACGGAGCAAACAGACAAAATGTAAAACAAAAAATAGTAAAAAAAGCCAACATGGTATACTATAGAAACACAAAAATGAAGATATTAACACGAAAAAAATGAATAAAATGGATATTATTTAAAGAATAGAAAAAGCACTAGAAATGAAATTTGGAATAAATTCAAACAACGAACTAAATGTTAAATTAAGAAAATGTGCGCATAGTATCAAGAAAAGATAAATCAAATGTTTTTTAGGAAAATAAAAAAAACATCAATGTTACCGTATAGGAAAATGGTCAACAGAAAAAGTACTTTCAAAATACGTTAAATGGAAAGCATGAAGAAATAACAATAGCGAATTAAATCTTAAGAAAAAGGTATAAAAAATAAATAAAATTACATTAAAAGAACAATGGGAAAAATAAAACTACGATAAATGGAAAGCTAAAAACTAGAAAATGAGGCAGAAAATAGGAGAAAGGTAAAAAATTAAATAAGACAAATTGGAATGAATTTAAATAAGTAAAATTGCTATGAAAAAAAAATGGAAAAAGGCTATGACAAGAATAAATGTTGCAAATAGAAAAATTCTAAAAATTAGATGGAATGACAAAAGAAACAAATAAAAAAACAGGGTAATAAAATATGAAACAATAAGAAAAAACCGATTTAATCCACCTTGCAGTGAGATGAGACATTTCTTACACATTTCACTATTGGATTAGTTTGCAGAACTCACGAGAAGTAGGCACCCAACTAGAGGTGGGATGAAAACAGTTTCTAGTCTTGCACGAATAAAATCTCGAATAAACTGAATAAATTATAGAAATCAACAAAACGAACGAAATAAAAAAGTAAAGCAAAAAATGAAATAATAGGTTTTTAAATTCATGAAATGAGTAGAAAAATTAATGTGAACCAAAATTATAATATACACGAATCAAATTAGATTAGCTTATTAAATAAAAATTAAGATTATATTTAGAAATAGTTATAAGATTAATAGAATAAATTGACTCTACTAACAAATTGAATGAAATAAAACGACTAACTGAACATGAAATGCATAAAATTAAAGATATGAATAAAATGAATCAAATGAATCAAATGAATCACACGAATCAAATGAATCAAATGAATAAAATGAATCAAATGCATCAAATGAAACAAATGATTCAAATGAGACAAATGAATCAAATGAATCAAATGAATCAAATGAATCAAATGAATCAAACGAATCAAATGAATCACACGAATCAAATGAATCAAATAAATCAAATAAATCAAATGAATCAAATGAATCAAATGAATCAAATGAATCAAATGTATCAAATGAATCAAATGAATCAAATGTATCAAATGAATCAAATGAAACAAATGATTCAAATAAGACAAATGAATCAAATGAATCAAATGAATCAAATGAATCAAATGAATCAAATGAATCAAATGAATCAAATGAATCAAATGAATCAAATGAATCAAATGAATCAAATGAATCAAATGAATCAAATGAAACAAATGATTCAAATGAATCAAATGAATCAAATGAATCAAATGAATCAAATGAATCAAATGAATCAAATGAATCAAATGAATCAAATGAATCAAATGAATCAAATGAATCATATGAATCAAATGAATCACATGAATCACAAGAATCAAATTAATCAAATTAATCAAATTAATCAAATGAATCAAATTGATTTAATTCATCCAGTGAATACAATGAATCAAATTAATGAAATGGATCAAATGAATAAAAAGAATGGATGAACAAAATGATTAAAGTAAAAAATTAATGAAATGCATAAATAAAACAAACGAATCAAATAAACAAAATGAGCTGAAGTAATAAAATGAATAAAAAGAAGAAAATTGGCAGAATTAAATGCATTGATTAAAATGGAAAATTGAACAATGGTAAAAGGTTATAAATTAATATAAAGAAATAAATTGAATCAATAAATTATTTAGTCAGATTATTAAAATGAAGAAACTGAACAAAATGAATAAACTGGAAAAAATGAATAAAATGCATACAATGAAAACAATGAAATGAATGATATGAGAAAAATGCACAAAAAGAATAAACTGATCAGAGTGAATCGAAAGAATGAAACGAATAAAATAAGTAAAATGAACGCAGATGAACAAAACGAATAAAAAGATACGGTATGAAATAATTAATTAAAATGAAGCGGTCATATATTTGAAGCTAAAAACATTTTTGAATTAAGAAAATGAATAAACCGGATTGTACGAATTTGAGAACCATTGCATCAAAAAGTTTTGAAATGTTTTGAAAATCCCATCTTCTGAGAAAAGGCTAATAAATACGCAATGGACTTTCTAGGGCTTCCATCTTTTTTTGGTTTTATTCTTTTTGTTTTCATGCTTCTTTACTTGACGGCGTCGTTTTAAGATTATCTGGTGTTTCTACTTTATTGTTGGACCCTAATTATTTATCAGGAACCTGGAACGTTCAATTTGCTTTGGAATTCGAAGTTTACTTTTTGGTCACATATTCCCGAAAAAAAGATTTATGTACAGAATAGAATTTACTTAACACGTATTTTAACACGCAATTGAATATAGTAAAGTGAGACAAGGTCACATGTGCTTTCAAGCCCCTTGAACAGAGAACGACAGGGAGAATGCGATTCGTGAATGAGACAGGTAGATATTTCAAAGTTTTTATTTGCATAGAAGTAAATAGTGTAAAATGTCTAGGCTATGTCGATAGCATAAAAGCCGTGCATTCAGTTGATTGCAATGCAGTCTCTTTCCATTCATCCTCATAGCTTTCATATTGTTTCGTTCCGAATTCTCGTGCAGAAAATATGGATAAATAAGTCCTATACAGACCAGTACTGTGAAAAAGAAATGGTGCAAACTACTCAGTATATCCAAATATGGACGACGATAAGTTAGAAGACACATTGCAGTTGCATCCCTCATCGAGAGTGGGTACTTTGGGGACTTCTTTTCCTGGATCTAATTTGTGGATATTTTTGGTCTTTGATCCGTTATTTTTCATGAAAGTTCGTACCAATACAACGAATGTGCAGCTGATACAACTCATGGTTCATTCATCTGCGCCACGTTCCGTTTTCCATCTGCACGCCACCATAGATGGTACGCAACACCTTTCGTTTGAAAACTCCAACGGCGCGTTGGTCCTCCACGAGCATAGTCCAGCTGTCGTGGCCGTAGAGGACCACCGATTTAATCAGCGTCTTGTAGATAATCAACTTCGTGCGGCGGCGAATTTTGTTCGACCAGAGCGTCCTCCAGAGTCCAAAGTAGGCACGATTTCCCGCCAAGATCCGTCTTTGAATTTCTCTGCTGTTATCATTATCGTCGGTTACCAGTGAGCCCAAATACACTCAGGTTCTTTTTTACGCGGGAGATACAGACCGCGTAAATGAAAACCGCGTAAATGAAAACCGCGTAAATTTCAAAATCCGCGTAAATGAAAACCGCGTAAATTTCAAAATCCGCGTAAATGAAGACCACTTAAATTTAAGAATTCGCAATAAAGGGAACCTCATTGATGGATACCGCGTAAATTTCAAAATCCGCGTAAATGAAAACCGCGTAAATTTCAAAAACCGCGTAAATGAAAACCGCGTAAATTTCAAAATCCGCGTAAAAAAAAACCGCGTAAAAAATACCGCGCAAAAAAAAAACCGCCTAAAAAAACTTGAGTGTACATGAATTCGTCGACCATCTCGATTTCGTCACCGTCAATCCGAACTCGGGTGGGAGGTTCACAATGTCGTCTCTAGAACCTCTTCCTTTCATGTATTTTGTCTTCGAAACGTTGATGGCAAGACCAATCCTGCTGGCTTCAGCTTTCAGTCTTTGAGCATATATTTCATTCAAAATTCAATAGAGATACGAATAGTTTAAATACCGCACGTGGAATGTCTCTTTTGAAAATTTTCATCGCCAAACTTTCATATTACCCAGTTAAGCCAAACATTTTTCGGATATAGCCATGAATTTCTTTAATTATAGTGTAGATACAGGCTTTGAATACAATTGAATTAAAATTGAGTTGATGTAGCAGCAGACAAAACATAGTATTGTTTTCTCAAACCTTCGCAATTACAATTAATAAATATTTCAGATTGGCAGAAGATCTTATCACACAACTTAGAAATGGATACAGAAATAGCTAGATAGATGCGATAGAAGAGAGAGACAGAGAGAGAAGGAGAGAAAGAGAGAGAGAGAGAGAGAGAGAGAGAGAGAGAGAGAGAGAAAGAGAGAGAGAGATGGGTGGGGGCGTGTGAGGAATGGCAAATGATGGTTAATGCAGTGACATTATTTTTATAGGTATATTATTATGATATATTGATTTCTTTCATTCTTGTCATAATTAATGTGAGTAGTAAAAGGAAAAGAGCTAAATTTTCGCTAGACTTTTGGGCTTCAAACATACAGTTGCTT
Organism: Topomyia yanbarensis; assembly: GCF_030247195.1. Classification (NCBI taxonomy): domain Eukaryota; kingdom Metazoa; phylum Arthropoda; class Insecta; order Diptera; family Culicidae; genus Topomyia; species Topomyia yanbarensis. The sequence goes on along the minus strand of NC_080670.1, from coordinate 88,377,119 downwards.
TCGGTGACGCCACGAGTATAATTATATGAGAAATCTTTTATCTCACTACTAGGTGAATTACTTGTTGATCTGTATATTGATATACCATCCAACATTTACCTCATGATTGAACGTAATGCCTAATTCAAGAGATAAATACTAGAAGTCACTGTTTCTTTATCAACACATTATTTTGTCTTTGAAGTGAACTTATATATTGATTTTTGAGAAATAGTTAATTTATTATAAAGGTAATTCACAAAATGTTCTCAACATCGAATTCCTTGAATCACGTAGATGTGTTTTCATACCGCGATATTCAAAATCGGTTTAGTTTTGCCCCTAAAACACCAGAAAAGCAATACTCTGTATGAAACAATTTCATTTTTAGTTAGTGGAAATTGGTAAGCGAGGACTAAAAATACAAAATGTTTAATATCTCCGCCGCTCGCGCACGGATTTAGACAATCTATAGCTTGTTAGAAAGGTATTTTAACAAGCTTTCTATAAATGTGAAGTTTGTTGGACAATATTGTAATTTTCAAAAGTTATTCGCAAAAAACCTGCTGTGTTTTGACAAAATCGCCCATATCTCAGAAAGTAAACAACATATCGAAAATCAAAAATAATAGTGTCAACTGGCAACGTTAGGCCTTTCATTTGAAACTAATTTCATTAAGATCGGTTCAGCCATTGCTGAGATAATTACATGACATTTTGTACATACATACATACACACATACACACACACATACAGACATTGTCTCAATTTGTCGAGCAATTTGTCGATTGGTATATGAGACTCGGCCCTCCGGGCCTCGGAAAAAGTTTTCAAAGTTTGAGCGAATCCTATACATTTCTTTTGTAAGAAATGTAAAAAAATAGAGAAAGCAAAATTTTCTCGGAAAATTGCGAATAAAATTCAATAACTGAGAAAAAACTATAAATTAAAGTAACGTAAAAAGATGGATAAAATAAAAGTATGCAAATAGATAAAAAAAGGCAGAATCTTACAATTGTAGAAATACAAATACAACCCACAACTTGGAAAAATAGATCAATGAAATTTTAACAAAATAAAAAAAGTAATCATGTGGGAATAAAAAATGGATCAAATTTCAAATAATGGTTTTGGTTGGATTTTACGCTATGCTGGATTCGAAAACCCTAAAATACATTTTAAAATATTTTACAAGAATGTTGTAACTGATTTCTAGAAAATATTTTAAAAATAAAATCGTTACGTTCAGGGAGCGACGTTCAAAATCTCACGCTCACTCCTCTAAAACGAAAAGATATTGTATGCGGATTTAACTTGCTACATTAGTTAGCTAATCTTACTAACTAGTTGGTTTAGTTTGGTAGCAGAGTTAAATTTTCTCTTCGAAAACAATCAAACACAATTTAGTAATTTAGTTGAACGTATGAAAAAATTTCGATTTTACCCACTAGATGACACTAGTGAGCACGAATTTTTCCTTTCAATTTCTGCAACTTAATATAAAGGCAGTTTAGAAGGGTGGTGTTATCAACAAAATTGCTCGAGTGGTCGAGGATTACCCAACGATAACAGATTAGTTTACAATACTCTCACTATGCGGCGCTAGTGAGCGTAGATGCTCTCAGCATGTAGTAGATAATGATATATCTCAAAAGTCTGATAACTTAGAAAGATGGTGTTTTCGGCAAAGTTCTTGAGGAAATACGTACTACGTAGTAGTTTAATTCAAAAGTTTGATAATTCATGAAAATGGTGTTATCAGATTAACGTGGATTTCATTTACTAGGTGGCATTAGAGAGAGAAAAAAAAAATTTACGAATTTTAGCACCTCAAAATCATGACAGTTTGGAAGAAGGCTTTCTTCAGTGAAATTCATCGGAAGTTCTAGAGCTGTCTGATGATGGCAGATTGGTTTTGAATACTTTCATAATGCGCCAGAGAATGGGTTGATGAATTTATCCTATTACAGGTAAACTTCGATATAACGTACATCTCCGTTTAAAAATTGTACGTTATATCGAAGCATGCAAAATTTTCAAAGAATTGTTGTTCGTGGTACTTTATTTTGTAGAATTTTGATAACGCGTAACTAATTTTGAAAATCTAACCTACCTAGCAGTGCGAAACAACTTTTCTAATAAGAAAATTATAGTGGATCCATAAAAAAGATGTCATATTTTTTGGTCTTATATGAATTAAATTTATTGAAAATATTCTTTTTTTATTTTGCTTTTAGAGGTTTTAACTTTAGGGCCATTCGCCTCTTTGTTGGGTTAGAGAAATCTCTTTAGAAAAATCTCTAACACTATGTGCGGGGTTGGGAATTGAACCCAGGTGAGCTGCGTACAAGGCAATCGAGATACCAACTACGCTATCTCTACCTCCGAAAATATTCTCTATTCTGACTCCTTTACTAATTATTAAATCATTATTTATTATTTTGTATGGGCTTGTAAAGTGTTTTTAATATTCCCACCGTCTGCGCCTCATATAATAAAAGCAATTTATGATTTTTAATCATTAGAATAGAGTATAAAGATCCACTTGTATCCACGATTCAAAAATTTCTGAAGATATATTTAAGTCTGCTAACCGATTTCCAAAATACCCCAAACCGGTCGTGAAGCGTGCACAGTTGTCCGTGTAACTACAAATATGATCTCGCATTCTTTTTGTGGCACAGCATGCCGTGGAACTTAAACGTTGTCATTCGGCCCAGAGAATCAGATTCCGCAGTCCCAAACCAACCAACAATGGTCACACAAATATTATCAATTTTAGTTTTCTGTTAGAACTTAGGGGAGACCGGGGCTAGTTGGCTGTGTTTTTAGTTTTCATTTTTTATCGCTTTGATGTACCTAGATTTTGCAAAATAGAACACGTGGCATGGAAGGGCAGACTGTTGGCAACATCCCTGAATTTTATTAAAATGTTTGATGCATTGTCTCCATTTTTAGAGACAAAAATATGTGACGCGGAAAAACCGCCAACTTACCCCGGCCCCGGGGTAAGTTGGCGGTATGTTTAGATACACCATAAAATAAGCAATCAAATGGAGAATCAAATACTTCATGGGTCCTTTTGGAACGTGCTGAATGTCTTTTCAAGAAAACTGTATATTAATCGACATTTGCTATTATATTTCAGTCTCAATATCCCGGAATATTGACTTTGACGCGTACTCCATATTCAATAGCAAATTTTCGAAATTCTTCAGGTGAATAACCGAAGGAAATGTTTCCTGCATTGACGAGATACACAAGAAAAAGTTTTCTTACTTTGGAGTGAATTTCAGAATTTTTTTTTTCATTTCTATTTTTACATCGTAAATAGTACCGCAAACTTGCCCCGCGAGCAGCACCGCCATCACCCTAAATAATACAAAGTGTTTAAAATTTAGGAAATTTACTAGGTATGCTCGAAAACACAATATCGCCCACAACTTCCACAATACAAAATGTTTTACAACCAAAACACATTGGATAATGGGTTTCACATAACTTGAGGTGCAAAACGAGAGGCAGTGCTATATGTCTAATAGAAACGGAGAAAACGGGATTCCGCCAACTTACCCCAACCGCCAACTAGCCTCGGGCTCCCCTACTGATATTGGGTTATTTATTAAGATAAATCGTTGGTTTTAATAAATCACGATCATACGCAAATGAAATTGAAAAAAAAAAAATCGCTCTCGTAACCTTCAATGAAATAGCCAATTCCTAACATGCTCATTAGAATCCGAATATGTACGTTATATTGAGGAAAAATGTACGATATATCGAATGACGCTATATCGAGGGTACGTAATATCGAGGGTACGTTGTATCGAAGATTACCTGTATCCGTTTTGAGGCTACTTCAGAAATTTAAATAAAATTAACAAGAATCAGAGCAGTAAATAATCTATTCATAGTCGAGTAGCCCTTATTCTTCCTCAAAAACTTTTCCGAAAACACCATCTTTCTAATTTATTAGACTTCTGAGATAATTCATAATCTACCACATGCCGAAAGCTTCTACGCTTACTAACACCGCATAGTGAGAGTCTACCAAACTAATCGGTCACCATTGAGTAGTCCTTGACCTATCAAACAATTTTGTTGAAAACACCACCTATCTAAACTGCCTTAATATTGAAATGATGAAATTGAAAAAAAATGCGTGCTTACTAGTGTCACCCAGAACACGTGCTTACTCGCGTAACCTAGTAATTACCATACTCAAAAAAAGATCTACAATATTCTGAAAGTTTTATCCTCGCCGCCTAATGGGTGAGTTCTAAACTAATCTGTCAAAACTCAAACTGCCGATGAATATTACCAAAGACATCACCGTTGCAAATTATCATGATCTCGAGATACAGAATATAATATATACTTGCTCACCATGGTAACCTTGCGGGTCCATTCCAATTTAATCTATCCATGATCGAGTAGTCCTTGAGCTCTTCAAGAACTTTGCCGAAAGCGCAATCATTAGACATTTGAGATATATCACAATCTACCACGTACAGAAAGCATGAACTAGCGCCGCATAGTGAGAGTATTCTAAACTAATCTGTTACCGTTGGTTAATCCTCGACCACTGGAGCAACTTTGTTGAAAACACCACCCTTCTAAACTGCCTTTATATTAAGATGCAGAAATTGAAAGGTAAAATGCGTACTCACTAGTGTCACCTAGCGGCTAAAATCGAAATTTTTCTATACATTGTCAAACAGCACTTGTCGCCCTGGAGAACTTTACCAAAAACAGCGTTTTCTTAAATTATCAGACTTTAGAAATAATAATATTATGAAAGTTTCGTTCTCATTAGCGACATCTAGTGGGCGAGTTCTGAACTAATTTGTTCGCCGTAGGTCAGAGCTCGACCTACCTATAAATATTGCCAACGACACCACTTTTCCAAATGATCATGATCTCGAGATATATGCTTTGAAAGAAAATGTTCACTAGCGCCGCCTGGCGGGTCCATTCCAATTTAATCTATCCATAATCTAGTAGCCTTTGACCTCCTCGAGAACTTTGCCGAAAACACCATTTTACCAAGTCATTAGACTTTTGAGATATATCATAATTTACCATATGTTGAAAGCTTCTACGCTCACTAGCGCCGCATAGTGAGAGTATTCCAAACTAATCTGTTACCGTTGGGTAGTCCTCGACCTCTCGAGCAACTTTTCTGAAGTCAGTACTACTCTATCTAATCACGATGTTGAGATATAGAATTGTTTTAACATGTGGAATATTTGCATTAGCACTAGCGCCGCCTGGTGGGGTAATTGCGAGTTATACTTTCTACCATCCAGAAGCTCTGGACTTCTTTTATAAATTCCCCGAAGACACTAGCTTTCAAAATAATCAGGGTCTTGATATATTTGACATTGAATCCATTTGATGATAGTCGAATTTACGACGAGAATTTCGATTCATTTACTCTTTCTTCATAGCACCCCTGGCGGCATAGTTCTTAACTAATTGGATACCCAATTACTCTAAGTTGTAGGCCCAAGTGAGTACAACTTTTCCAAAGAAAGTATGGCGCTACATGTCGACACGGACGAAATAATCGGCCACAGCCCCAATTAGTCGAAATCCCATAAGGTATGGGTATCCTACAACGCGGATTCCTTTTTCACGCCCCATTTAATCGCGTAGTAGGAGAACCGACTGTATTTTTCTTCCTAGCGCTATGAGCTACATCAGAAATAAAACAGTACATATTTATTTGTTTTTAAGCGTTTTTACGATAAAAAGCAATGGAAGCGTTCCAAAATTCTGTCGAGTGATCACTTTAATTCGAAATTATAATCGATTTAAACACATACCCATGTCATTCATGTATCTATTGAACTTTATCCCCTGATTTGTAAAATTCTCCTGGTCAAAGTACCACTGGTCACCGCCTGACCCTACCTCTATTTGAGAGCTCAATTGGTCAAATGAGTCATCAAAAACTCTTGATATACTAAAACAATTCGAAATTATTCCAAAAATGAAATTTAAAATTTAATATACCTACATGATTTGCCGTTCATTGTTACAAAATCTATAAAAAATCATATTCAGATACGAGGTAGTACCGAAACAAGGGGTCGTACACAAATGACGTACCTTTTTTCGGCGATTTTCGACCCCTCCCTTCCTCTTCGTAACATTTTGTCACAAAATTCTAACCTCCCCCTTGTAAAAAAAACGTAGCAACTACCCTCTTGCAAAGTGACCATGGATAAAAAAAAATGTTTTACAATTCTTTAAAATACAGCCTTTTATCAACGTTTTCATTATAACAGAAAATTGCGTACACAACAACCCCCTTTCATGACGATTATAGAGTTAATATATTGATTTTAAATAGCTTACGTTCAAATAAATTACTAATTTTTTTTTATTGATTTCGAAGAGAAAATTCAACTCTTTTATCAAACTAAACCAACTAGTTAGTAAGATTAGCTAACTAATATAGAAAGTTAAATCCACGTAAAAAATCTTTTCGTTTTGGAGGAGTGAGCGTGAGATTTTGAACGTCGCTTCCTGAACGTAACGATTTTATTTTTATTTTTGAGAAATCAGCTACAACATTCTTGTAAAATATTCTAAGGTATGCTAACACACCAACACAAATAACAGAATAATTCATGTTTTTATAGAATTATTAATGTTTTCGAAACCAGCATAGCGTAAAATCCAACCACAACCCTTATTTGAAATTGAATCCATATTTCTCAATTTTTTCCATTTTTTTATTTCTACATGGATTTTTTTATTTTGTTAAAATTTCAATGATCTATTTTTTCAAGTTGTGGATTTTATTTGTATTTCTACACTTTTAAGATTCTGCCTTTTTATCTATTTCCATACTTTTATTTTATCCATCGCTTCATGCTCTTTATTTTTGCTTTCTATCATTATCATTAACTTTAATTTATAGTTTTTTTCTGTTATTTCATTTTATTCGTGATTTTTCGAGGAAATTCTGCTCTCTTTATTTTGTTTTTCTTATTGTTCATATTTTAATTCCCTGAATTTTTTTTGTTGCTTTTGTCATTCCGTCCAATTTTTAAAATTTGTCTGTTTACTACATTTATTCTTATCATAGTCTTTTCCATTTCCTTTTTTTTTTCATATTTTTGACATTTTCACAAGCAATTTTACTTATTTAAAATCATTCCAATTTGTCTTATTGTTAAGTTATTTAACTTCATCGTATATTCGTTTTATTTTTTACCATTGTTAATTTAATATAACTTTATTTATTTTTTACACATTTTCCTCAAGCTTTAATTCGTTATTGTTATTTCTTCATTGCTTCCATTTAACCTATTTTGAAAGTTGAGTTTTTCTGTTGACCATTTTCCTGTACGTTTACTTTGATTTTTTTATTTTCCTATAAAAACATTTGATTTATCTTTTTTTGACACTTTGCGCATTATTTCTTCATTTTACATTTAGTTCGTTGTTTGAATTAATTTCAAATTTCATTTCTATTATTTAAATAATTTAATGCACTTCCTTCGTGTTAATTTCTCTATTGTGTGTATTTCTATAGTAAACCATGTTGGCTTTTTTCTACTATTTTTTGTTTGCAATTTTGTAAGTTTTTTTTCTAATTTGTTTATTTGACACGGCTCATTGCGGTAGCTTAACGGAGCCGTGGGTCTCTTAAATAATTGCAATATAAAAATATATAAAAACAAAAGTTGTTGAGCGTCCTTTGGATCACGTCCACGCAACTTTTTATTGCGCGGCGAGACTTTCTTTCGCGGCGGGAAAATATCTTGTGGGTCCATTGCGTTTTCATCGTTGCCATCAATGTCATCATCGTTTGTGGTGCCTTGATGTTCACGATCAGATGTTTCTCCTTTCCTATGGCCCTTACGGGTCACGATCGTAAAGCCGTTGTCGTTGTTATTAGCTTCCTCGCCGATGGTGCTAGCAGTTGATTCTGAAGCATTGTATGCTGATTTTACAGTTGTTATTATGGCTTGAACAGCTGCCACAAAATTGGCAACCGTTTGTGGTTCTGGTGATGTTATTGAAGACTGTTTCGGATTGGTTTGCCGAAGATGTGTGGGAAATTTGTTGTGATGCATTCTCCTCAACATTTTCCACACAAGGTGTTCCATGATGTACCGTCTGGTTGCAGTACTTGCACGTAGGAGTCTGCCCTTCATGGGTGCATAGCGTGGTTTGTTTGATGTTAGTTTCTTTATATTTGAATTTTATAGTCAAGTGGGAGGGAATAGGTCTTACGACCCGCATCCTCACCACAAGAACACCGTTAGAAATACCCGGGAAAAAGTTTCTCCAAGTATCAAGTGTGACTGATTCCGCTTCTCCGAATTGCGACATGTATTTTGTAATTGATTCATGGGGCGTGCGCGGTGACAAATCATGTAGCCTTACATCTATATAATTGTTTTCTATATATACTGGTATCTTTACACTGTCACTTTCAAACACGTGTTTTAGGTTTTTCTGGAAAGTGAATCGTTTTGCCTGGTCTAGCGTGTTGAATGATATCAATACCGCACTACGCAAGTGATGATACTGAAGATATATGACATCCTTAAGCCTAAGCTTCATGTTCACCTTCAGAAAATGTTCCACCTCACGAAGACTTGGTCGCGTAGAACAAAATCTTTAGTCAACAACCGCTGTATTGGGTCGAAGTAGCGCTTTTTCATCAAATTCACTCATGATGCAATGTTTCCTTTGCTCTAGATACACTAACTGTCGTTCACTTTGCTCTTTGTTGCTCTTAGTTGGCAGAGGAAAAAAGTAGATCGAACGGTTTCCTTCGTTCTTAAGAAAATGCACACAAGAAAAGAAGTACTGTATTGTGGTCCGTTTTGCGCTGGATCAGACAGCAGCAGAGTTTCGTGACCAGTGTCTTTGGTGGTTGTAAGTCGACTGATGTTGTAAGTTTGCTTCGTTTTTGTTAAATAGGGTGATGTGCCTATTATGGCAGTAGAGCCTATTGTGACCCTATTTCGAACCCCTTGGTTTCGAACCAAGCATATGAGATAATGACACTATCGATTTGGCTAAAACAGGTGAGAAAAAATAAGCTCAAGTTATATTCTTTATTTGTTGTGCACATATGTATTTAGAACTATCCTCTAAATCCAACTTTTAATTAAAACAAAATCACCTTATTGAAATATCTACTAATCCGCCTCACTCACGTAGTGAACCGAAACTGGATGCAACGGCGCTTAGCAAAATAAACACTTATGAGCCAGCATTTACCGCCTCATATCTCGTTATTCCAGCACAAATATATTAAACATTGCACTGATACATACCTTTATTTTAGTTGGAGAACCTTTTTATGATAATTTCACTTTAAAATCACTCGTCAAACACTAGAATAGGCCTAGTGTTATAATAGGATAAAACTAAATACGGCGGTTCCTATTATTGGCATGTTTTGCTGATACACTACCACAATCAAAACTAACTTTTTGTATCCATCATGCAAAAAAGAATTATCAGTGCGGCCAAACCAAAACATGAACTTGTAAATATAATGTAATGCAATTTCAGGTATAAGTAATCAATTACTTCAAGTTATTCAACTAATTGTTGATTGCAGATATTTTATTTTCATCTGCACATACAATTCGGATTGCGAGAAAGCAATGTGTGATGTGAAACTTGTCATTCCAGTTGCTAACCTTCGAATGGTTTTTTTTCTGCGTGTGCAATTCTGGGCGCTCTTCTACTAACAGCTGATGAGTTTCATTGATGTGCGTGATGTTTACGTTTGTTTTGATCGGCTGAAAAAAGCAGAATGATTCGTTTTACAAATCACATGTTGGCGTCCATGATCTGGATACCTAGTTAGAATCGACGCAAATGGAATATGAGGCATTGCGTTTCAACTAGATTGTTTTTCGATGAGGTGGAAATTGGCACACCCATGAGGCGATAATTGGATCGTTGAGGTGGGAATAGATGCTCAGAATGGAACATTTATTTGCATTTATGCTGAAAATTGAGGCAATTCTGCTAAGTAAGCATTATAAAGATGTTTAAGTAACAGTACACTGATACTTTATTCTGAGAAAGGTTATAGATAATATGGCTTCTTTTAAAGTTGTTCAAAAAATAGTGCGACCCTCTCCCTAATGGTGCCAAAATAGGCTCATCACCCTACTTCCAATTTTATTTACTTTTTCGTTTTTTCATCATTCCAATTTTCCAGTTTTTCAAAATTTTCCTGTTGGTCCATTTTTTAAATTTCTCTATAGTTATTTTATTTTTGTTTTTTATATGTACTCCTCTAATTTTTTTCATTCTTAACGTTTTATTTACTTTTTCTATTGCTTTAAATATGTCTTGTTTTTACTGTTAAATAAATTTTATTATTCTCGAATAATACTGGCAACAAGTTTAGTCAATTCGGTTGGTTGTTTTTATTTCTCTGTGCTAATATTGTGTTTTTATCGTTTTTTCGGATTTATTCGTTGTGGATTACTTCATATCCGACGTATTTTTCATCACTGCATCGGTGTGGCTTGGAGTACAACGTTGTTTGTTAAATTACATCGACAAATCGCCGAAAACTGCACCGCATTCGCTCTGTGTTGAGATCGTACGGAAAAAGCAATGGAGCCTTTTTGTTGTGCTTGTACTCGCAGTATTGACGAGGCAGATGAAATAGTTTGCAATGGCTTTTGTAAATCATCTTTCCACCTCAAATGTGCTCACCAGTCAGCGGAAATTCGTGACGCTGTATCTGGATGTTCACAATTGTTTTGGATGTGCAAAGCTTGTACAAAAATGATGGTAAATGCTTGTTTTCGTCAAGTTATTGTATCGACGAACAACGCAATGCAGTCAATGGTTGAAGAGCAAAACAAGGTGCTGGACAAACTGAGGAATGAAGTTGCACTCAACACCACGAAAATCAATACAATACTTCAGCGAACGCCCTTTCCCACCACACCACGTAGAACACAACTAAACCCAAATTCACGCAAGAGACCACGGCTATTAATCCCGGATGAACCACCGCACCGCGATAACATTTTTGAAGGTACAAAAGATATTGAAGCGGACGACGCTATACCATTGGTGGCAGCTAAAAAGGATAAACAGTTTTGGCTGTACTTATCTGGTTTCGATCCTCAGGCAACAGTGCATCAAATCGAAAAGCTGATCAGGAGCAATTTGAAAACAGACACAGCTGTGAACGTTGTTAAACTTGTACCTAAAGGCAGAACACTTGATGAACTTTCATTCGTATCGTTCAAAGCTGGTATTGATTTGCAGCTGAAAGATTTATCCCTATCCAAATCAACATGGCAGAAGGGAATTGTTTTCCGATCATTTGATTTCCAGCCCTCGTCGAACACACGTAATATTTTTCGCTTCTTGTCAACACCAGCAGACACTAAATCACAATAAGCCACTCTTCGCACGTTCCTACTGTCACACAGAAAGTTCTACTGATGCTCAAGAATTTCCAGCGGATTTAACCTGCATCCGCACACCTCCGTCTGCACATCAGTTTTCTGCTACCAACAGACGTGGTCCGAATCGTGAAAAAAGTTACCGTCCAATCTCGCTTTATTATCAGAACACGCGTGGAATCCGGACGAAGACAAATTTGTTACTATTAAATATTTCACAGTGCGATTATAACGTTATTGCCTTTACTGAAACTTGGCTGAATAACGACGTTTCAAACTCTGAGCTAGATCTGAACAATACTATTTACCGTTGTGATAGAAACCCCCAAATCAGCCAGCACAGACGAGGAGGGAGTGTCTCAGATAAACGAGCTCGAAAACGTAAACGCGAGACTTCTTGACTTAGCGTTCATTAGTGACACTGATTGCGTTGAATTGTGTGAGCCACCGTTACCATTGCTAAAGATCGATCAACATCACCGGCCTTTTATCTTGCTATTCGAGCTTGACGTTATTAAGCAAAACGCTCCTGGTATTGTTGTTGATTCCCTTGCCTTTGATTTTACCCGCTGTGATTTCGAGAGGCTCAACACATTGTTCGCCGAAGTTCATTGGGAGGAATTTCTTGTTGGTTGCAGTGTTAATGAAGCTGTGACAAATATGTATGACAAAATGTATGCTATATTTCGATATGTTGTTTCTGTGAAGCGACCTCGTCGTCCGCGTGGTAAAAAGCAGCCTTGGTGGAATAACGAGCTACAGAATCTACGGTTCCGTAGGTTAGGAAACGATACTTTCGCTGGAGAGATGATCGGCACAAAGCTGAGCTGCATGCCATTGAGAGCGAATATAACTCTTTGCTTGCGCATTGCTTTCGTTGCTATATTCATCGCACGGAGGAGAACCTGAAGCAGGACCCCAATTCATTTTGGTCATTTGTAAGAAGCCGTAAGCAGTCGTCCGGAATCCCACAACGTGTTAGTTACAACGCAATTACAGCCGAGTCCCCGATTGAATCGGCAAATCTATTCTCATCCTTTTTTCAAAGTGTGCAAAGTAATAACCGACCACCTTTGTCTGAAGCATATTTGAATAGTCTGCCGTTGTTCGATTTGAATATGTCGCTATTCAATTTCTCGCCGCGTGATGTGGAGCTGAAGTTGCAGTCTATTGATGGTTCTAAGGGTGCTGGTCCGGATGGCTTACCGCCTATCTTCTTCAAGAGCTGTGCTGTAACGTTGGCTGTTCCTGCGAGTATAATTTTCAACAGGTCATTGTCCGAAGGAATTTTCCCGAGTGTCTGGAAGACAGCATCTATTACACCGATCCACAAGGCAGGTAGCATCCACGATGTTGAAAATTATCGAGGCATTTCAATTTTGAGCTGCTTACCGAAAATTTTTGAAAGCCTCGTTCATGATATGCTGTTCCCGAAGGTTCACCACATCATTTCCGAGTAGCAGCATGGATTTGTGAAAAAACGTTCGACGAGTACTAATCTTATGGCGTACGTTTCGTCACTTAGTAGCGCGCTTGGAAAACGTCAGCAGGTTGATGCCGTTTACGTTGATTTTGCAAAAGCGTTCGATAGGGTGCCTCATTTGTTAATCGTGGCCAAATTTGAGCGCATTGGACTTCCTGAGTGGTTAACACGGTGGATAATGTCATACCTCACCGAGCGTAGTGCATTTGTGCGCATAGATGAAACGAGATCATTTCCGTTTGTGATAGAGTCGGGTGTGCCTCAGGGTAGTCATTTGGGCCCGCTACTGTTTATTTTATTCGTAAACGATTTGTGCTCCGCTATACAGTCTCCTAAGTATATGTTTGCTGATGATCTGAAATTTTTCCGTGTAATTGCGTCGGCAGTCGATTGCTGTGCTATTCAAGCTGATATTGATATGCTGCTAAATTTGTGTACTCATAACGGGATGGAAGTAAATGCGCGAAAGTGCAATGTGATATCGTTCTGTCGAAACAGGCACGTCCTGACATTTGATTATAGAATGGCAGAAAGCAGTATCAACCGAGTTAATACGATAAAGGACCTAGGCATTCTCATCGATAACAAACTAAATTTCGCGCAGCACATTGCAATGACTACAGCCAAGGCCTATGCCGTGGTAGGGTTCATTAAACGAAACACGCAGCAATTCAGCGATATTTATTGCCTAAAAACGCTATTTTGTGCACTCGTGCGTAGCATCCTGGAGAACGGCGTGCTTGTGTGGGCACCCTATCATGCTGTTCAAATTAATCGCATAGAACGAATTCAGCGTCACTTTGTTCGTTACGCTCTGCGGTTACTACCTTGGACTGATCCTATTCGTCTACCGCCCTATGAACATCGATGCAATCTTCTACGTTTGCCAACTCTTGCAAGTCGGAGGATAATGCTGCAACGGCTCTTCGTGTTCGATCTTCTGGAAAACAATATAGATAGCCCGGAGTTGCTGAGCCAGCTCCGATTCAACGTACCACCTAGACCCACCAGACGAACTGATTTCTTTCGGTTACCGATGTATCGTACTCTTTTTTCACAAAACAATCCGTCCAATGTATGCTGTCGTAATTTTAATGACAAGTATGATTTTAACATTACTAAGACTACCTTTAAACGTAGAATTATTATTAATTAAGGAACTGTCTGTACGAGAAAATCGAAGACCAGTATAAATAAATAAATAAATAAATTATCGAGTTTTTCAGTTTTATGCAATTTTTGTATTACTGCTTGTATTCTTTTTTGTATTTTTTTAAATTTTCATTAATTTTCAAAAAAAAATTACTTTCCTGCCGATTTTTTATTATTTTCACCATTTGTTCAATAATGTTCAACTTATTCAATCTTTGCAATATGTTTTTCTAGTTTCCTGTTTTCTTTTATCAATTTTTTATAGGTTCTGTTTTGGTATTTAACATTTTTTGACAATTGACATTAATTTTTTTATTTGGTTGATTTTGTTGTTTTTAGATTTTTGTACATTCTTTTAATATTTAGTTTGCTTTTTGTTTTTAAAAAAAACAAAAAGCTAGGAATAATATTTAATTTTTGTGATTACTACATTTTTAATCTTTCCATTTCCTTACTTTTACAAATACTATTGACAAAAATGGGGCTTTTCAAAGTCACCAAAGCTGTCGAAGACAGACCTCTTTGACAGTTTTGGTGACTTTGAAAAACACCATTTTTGTCAATAGCATTTGTAAAAGTAAGGAAATGGAAATATTAAAAATGTAATTACAAAAATTAAAAATATTTCCTAACAGAGATCAACGGAAAAAGATAAAAAACGATTAAAAAACTCACAAAGTATAAACAGCTCTACGTTTTTTCCTTCATTGGCACTAAAACAACTAAAGCAAAATACTGGTACATAAATATCAAATTTCAGTGTAATATACATAATATCAGTGAACTCCAATAGATTTCAAACATTAACTTTTTTGTACTCAGGCAATACACAGTGGTGGGAGCCCCTGCGTTGGACCCTCCCGGCTCGTATTTACTCTCTGCGGCCCTTCGCGGGGCATATAGGTCGCGTAAATGAAAACCGTGTGAATTTAAAAATTCGCGTAATTGAAGACCGCTGTAATTAAAGAATCAGCGGTAATGATAACCGCGTTAATGAAAACCGCTTAAATTCAAAAATCCGCGTAAATGGAAACCGCGTAAAATCGAAAATTCACGTAAATGAAAAAAGCGTAAATTCAAAAATCCGCGTGAATGAAACCCGCGTGAATTAAAAAATCTGCGTAAATGAAAACCGCGTAAATTTAAAATCGACATAAATGAAAACCGAGTAAATTCAAGAATCCGCGTAAAAGATACCGCACTAAAACAACCGCGAGAAAAAAAAACATGAGTGTAGGAGAACATGGAGAGACTTGTCCAAGCGCAAAATACTATTATTTGTTATGACGTGTTCTATTAAGGTCTTAAAAAATTTTCTAAAATATTTTTATACTTGTTTCGATCCCTTGAGATGATTTTAAAAGTTCGGAATGCAATATTCTTTCCTTATAAAAATATGCCGAAATTATAAATTTGCGTTAGATGATGTAATTTTTTATTAAACTTTGTATGGACATATCTACTCGACTAATAAATACAGTTGGATTTCAATATTACAAGAACATTAATTGTTCAAAAATATGTGAAATGGAATAAAATGTTGGAAAAAATTTGCACATTTAATATTATTTATAATTATTTATAATTTATAATTAATTAATATCAACAGACACAGTGTGGTCCTAATGATAATTTCTTAATCTATTTAAAAAGTCAAATTGTAATCTGCTACGTGGAATGTGAAGATCGAACTCGGATGAAACTCTGTTGAAGGTCCGCTGCAAACCAATGATGGCACCGTTTACTCCATAGTTAGTCCGGCGAAGAGGCAATCGGAGGAATAAATTATTGCGAAGGGCGAACGTTCATGTTTATCGCACTGAGAAGCTCGGGGCAGTCAATTCGATCTTGCAAAATATCCGAAATCGTCATAGCACGGAATAGATTCCGTCGCACTTGCAATGTATCGAGTCCAATAAGCAAACCCCGGCTTTCATAACTTGGCAGCTGGTGAGGGTTGCTCCAAGGCAATCGACGAAGGGCAAACCGAACAAATCTGCGCTGTACTGTCTCAATTCGATGGACACCGTAGAGATAATGAGGGTTCCACACAACTGAACAATATTCCAGAGTTGATCGAACGAGTGAGCAGTAGAGAGATTTCAAGCAGTAAATATCTGAAAAGTGCTTAAATATTCTCATTGTGAACCCCAAACAGCATGATGCCTTTGCGACAATATAGCTGATATGCTGTTTAAACGTCAGTTGTTCATCGAGAAAAACTCCGAAATCTTTGACGCGATTCGCTCTGTCAATTGTGGATTCAGCTAGACAGTAATCGAATCGAATTGGCGTTTTTTTCCTCGAGAACGTAATGACCGTACATTTCTTGGGGTTTAGGGTCATTCGGTTGATCTCGCACCATTCCGCAAAGGTTTCCAGTTGGCGTTGAAGGAAAGCTGCATCATCAGTATTCCGGATTCTATGGTATAACTTGAGGTCGTCGGCGAAAGACAACCGTGGTCCTTCTAAACAAAAGTTAACGTCGTTGAAATACAGAAGAAAAATCAATGGACCGAGATGGCTGCCTTGCGGAATACCAGATGAAGCAAAGAACTCTTCGGATACACAATCACCTATTTTGACTGCTAGACGACGATCACTGAGATACGATTGCATCCAACGGAGAATATTAGTACCAAAGCCAAGTCTATCCAATTTTGCCACTGCAATAGCGTGATTTATCTTGTCAAAAGCAGCTGAAAGGTCCGTGTAAATAACGTCAGTTTGAAGGCCGTCCGACATAGCATCTGTAACATATGTTGTGAACGACAGAAGATTAGTAGATGTTGAACGTTTCGGCATAAATCCATGCTGAGTCTCGGAGATATACTGTTTGCAGTGGCTGGAGATGGATTCCAACACAGCCATTTCAAACAGCTTAGGAACTGCGCTTAGCGTTGTAATACCACGGTAGTTGTCAACTACCTTTTTATCACCTTTTTTGTGAACTGGAAACATGAAGGAGGATTTCCAGAGTTCGGGAAATACTCCGGTTGTTAGCGACAATTGAAACAGATGACAAAGAGGTTCAATTAGACCGGCAGAGCATTTTTTTAGAATAATAGTTGGTATACCATCTGGGCCTGCCGAGGTTGAAGCCTTCATTTTCCTAATCGCCAGTTGTACCATATTATTGTCCATATTGATAGAGTTCAAAGACTGGTATGATTGAGGTACATTGAGAGCCGCGCGTGAAGCCTGGGTCTGTGTCAGTTTCTCGTTGGAGAAAACACTCGCGAACTTTTCAGAGAATAGTTGGCAGATCTCCTGTAAACTAGAGCTCATACGTCCTCCATAGCTCATCGTTGAAGGCAACCCGGATTCCTTTCTTTGCTCGTTTACATGCTTCCAGAATGTTTTAGGTTCGGACTTCAACTTACGTTGCACGTTTCGCAAGTAATCGGCATGGCAACGCTTCGATGTCTTTTTATAGACTTGGTTAACATGAACGTAGTGTTGTCGCAGTACGTAGCCCCCAAACTTGGAGTACTTCTTCAGAGCGGCTCTTTTAGTCGCTTTTAACCGTCTCAGCTCGGCAGTGTGCCACGCTGGGTGCTTAGATTGAAGGCCACTTCTTTTGGGTACATAGCGATCGATAGCATAGCTCATAACATTGGAGAAGGTCTGCACTGCAACGTTGACATCATCATTGTCGAGATTTTCAGTCCAGTGGATATTCGACAGGAAGTCAATAATGCTATTATAGTTGGCTTTTCTAAAATTATAGCTGACGGTGTCAGAAGCATTGCAGTCATGCTTCACTCGAATCGCTTCAAGCAATATATGCAGGGGAGGGTGGTGTCTAACAGTCTTTACCAGGGGGAACGGTGCTGCGGTAACTTTTGGCGCGTAGTCAGATTTGCTCGAAAAACAGAGATCAAGGATTCTGTTGTTCTCGTTCACCACATTGAAAAGATGACAGTTCGGGATCAGCGAACACAAATCCGTTAGAAGCAGAACGCCATTTTAATCCGGAGAAATTGAAATCACCAACAATCAGGATCTCATCAACCGGGCTTGCTTGAGCGGAAATCCGTTCCAGTGACTCAGTATGTGAATCAATCAATGTCGAATCGCGAGTGCGGTCCGGTGGAAGATAAACCACGCAAAGAAAAAGTGCGTAGCCAGCCAGTTTAATTCGCACCCACACCTGCTCGACACAGATCCCCAAAGTATCCTCAATCAGTCGCCACAAAATATAGTAAATATGACACTCATGTTTCCAGTATAGTTTAGTCTAGTCTACACATACACATTCAATAGATGTAGGGATCCTGGAAAATTGCAGACTTTCACTTGCAATTTTTCTTGTCAATATTAACGTTTGTGGCACATAAGGTATGTGACACAATTATTAAAGCGGCCAGGCCAACTAGGCAGCGTACAAAATGAAGATGATATAAAATTATACGGCAAACAAATTGTTCAATTAATGAAAGTCTTCGATCAACGAAAAGAAGAAAAATTAATTTATGGTATATGATTTTCGATGTTATTTCATTGATCCTCTCACGATGAACCACAGTGATCAAAAAGCATGGGAATCAACGGTTCGTGCACTTATCACTCACATACCCCTAATATAAATAATATTTAAAAATCAACCATTTAATTATGTCATAATCAATATTGTGAGCCCCCCTCTTCAATTTAATTAGGGACCATTCATAAATTACGTAACGCGTTTAGGAGGGGTGGGGGGGGGGGTACGACGAGTTGTGACATGTTGTGACATATAGGGTGAAGAGAGTAAGCTAGATTGTTACGTAACATGTTGTCACTGAACAAAAAAATTTTTTTCGAGGAATTTGTTACGTAATGGGGGAGAGGGGAGGGCTATATATAAATTTGTGACAATTTGTTACATGGGGGAGGGGGAAGTCAATTTCGGGAAATTTTCGCGTTACGTAATTTATGAATGGCCCCTTACCTGTTTCAGCTCCCTCATCATATCTATTTCATGCGACTCGATGTTGGGACCCTTGTTGCGTCTCGCAACTAACCGGGACGTCATTTGTGATTCTATAACACCGTTTCGTAATAGAACATTTATTTAAAACAAATGTTATAAAATTCCTAGAAATTAATCTACATTAGCTTACATATTATTGATCACATTCCAAGCTTCCATTTAGTGAGAATCTTTCCCGGCCAATGCTGTTTACGATCAATACCGTTCATAATTTATCAGAACGCTTTACATTTTCCTCTTTGGGAACGCTCAACAACAATAACAACAATAAACACGAACTCCCATCGTAAACTCTAAAACACACCTGTACTCTATCGCCACAGTTACGCATTACTACCACAACTTGTAGTCATCACACTGAACATTGATGAAAACTATAAAACCAAAATTACACCCTTCCGATTTGATTCAGTGCCGGCCCAGCACCGCCCTAATAAACATCTTATGATCCAAGAGCCTAACGACCTGTTCAGGGTATCATCCAAACAATATGAGGAATCGTTGGACCATATGGGTTAAAGTTCGTGTATAATTTTTTTTTATTAGGGCGTGCACGAACGCGAATATTTTCACCCACACAACTAAAATGCGCGCACTCACACCGGTGTGCCAGACAAGTATGAACGCTCGCACTTGACCTGTATGAAAGAATGCTAAAGCCTCAGAGAAGTATGCATCCGTGCAGTGCATGCATATTTGGAACTGCCAGCGCCAGCGCAGCTGAAATGCACTACAAGTGTAGCTCCCAAACTCTATCGCAGTCTACTATAACAAAAATCTTTTCTACTTAACCTTACCAACACAATTTGTATCGAATTTACGGCGACCAGTATAAAATAATGAAGTCCAACCTCTCTACTCAATTAGAATGAAAGCCATTAAAGCATATATGCCGTTTCCGTACAGAGCTATTTGAAGCCCGTTAATACGAAAGTTTTTTAAGCAAAACGTGGCCTTTTTATAACATTAAAAACATTGCCGATCTTGATCGAACACCGGATACAATATTGAATCCAATGCGCAACCATCTATATTCCTGCAACGGTCAGAAAAAATTGGAATTGTTTGAAATGGATATGACGAAACTTTTTTTTCGCTCGAACAGTCAACGAGTGCGGACGCCTCTCCATGCGCTCCATGCCAATTTTAAATGAAAGACCTATCAAACAGTAAGAACGCTATTAATTTGTGTTTGATTCTGATGATTAGTTTCCAAGATATGAACGTTTGAATGTGTAAAAATGGCGTTTTTGCAGTTTTTTAAAATTATATGCCGAAAATGACAACAGAGATTAACACTTTATATATTTTAGGCAGCTTATACAAATACCTTTCGAACAAGCTACAGATTGTTGAAATCGGACTATTATAAAAAAAAAAAAATTAACATTAAATGCGGACGAAAGATTTTTATCATTTCCCATTGCCAGAAATATGACCAAAAACATGTAATCTATTATTAACGCCAAAACGGCTTATTTTAGAACAATAGTATCTTCGGAGAATTTAATGGAGGAAATATGCCCATTCTTTTGGTATTGTGCTTTTGCTGATTAATCCCCCTATGAGTGAGATATTTTCACAAATTTTCTTGAAAGTGATTATATTGAAATGATGCTTTCAGCAAATTTGTAGCTCTAACTTTTGCGAATAACTTTACTGAAGACTTCAAATATCTATTTTGAATACTTTAAAAGTTATGGCTTGTTGTTTATGGATTACTCTTTGTCGCCTATGTATTGTTCAATATAGTAGTAATCCATTGAAATAAGCCAAACATTATTTCGATAAAACGAATTTTGTATTTCATTTTTCTATCTACAACCGCTAGAAATAATCACCGAACACTTCCAAGTTGTCTGGAAGGAACTCGATAACTTATCAGTGCAAAAATGTCCATTTGTGCGAACCTTCTGACTGAAATTTTGCTCACTTATAACCATCGGATCGATCTGAAACATATCGGAAAATGAAAAGCGAAATAAATAACTCCAAGCAACGGCGTAGCCTAGAGAAAGTTTTGGGGTTTAACACCATACAACCCCCGCTCCCCCACCACATTCAAAAAAAATATTGGATTGAAGTTGAAAATTTATTGATGCTGATTTAATTCAATATTACAATAACAATTATCTAATCCGTACATTGATAACCTGTTGTTGTAAACATCATGAGGACTTTTGATAAATTGTCGGAATGGGGTCCTGATATGTAACAGATCTATTGGTCTTGATTTCACAGTTGTCTAATAGCATCAATATCAAATTCCTGCCTGAAAACATTCCAATAGAAAATTCCAGAGTAATGTAGTCAATCATAATCCTCAAATATCTTTTCAAATTGAGCTCGCTTTTGTAGAGATGTACTGTAATAAGGGTCTTTATTTGGTAGAAAGCGAAGTTAAAATTGATTTAATGTCTATGAAACATAGAACTGCTCACCAAAAAAAGCATAACTTTCAACATTTGCTAAAAATGTTTTTGCCTTTCTCGTCAAAATTCGTCAATCTAATCCCGACCCGGAAAGCCGAGTGTCATATGCCAATCAACTCAGTTCGTCGAGATCGGAAAATGTCTGTGTGTTGTAGCGTTCAGTGTTGTGTGCACGCTTCAGTTGCAAATAATAAGCACACTTCACACTTTGAAAATTAATATGTTTCACACGCCCTTTGCAAAAAATCCCATACCAAAGAACGAAACAAATACATCGCCACGAGAAACGTCAAACAACGAGTAAAGGCAAGAAAAAGAAAGCACATTTCCGCTTGGATAAAAGCTGCAACACAAGTCATCAAAAGAAACTTGTTGGACGTCATTTGGAGTGACAGCTTCACACCGTGCGGAGGTTTGCCCGGAATCCTCTTTGACATAATTGACGAGTGGCAAGTTTAAAGACCCGCAGAACGAAGTGGCGCGCACGTGACAGGAGTGTCGGACACGGAATTCACGTCGACGATAGGCAAATCGAACGATATAGATTTTCCCGGTCGATCAGCAGACATTTCGGAAGGAATCCGCGGTACGGAACCCACGAGGCCGTTGCAAACTAATCGAACAGAAGAAAAACCCAACCTCACCACGGAACACGTGTCGGGCCCCACGTTGGGCGCCAATATTGCTCTTCCTCTAACCAAATAATAAGGAACCACAAAATTCATGTCAACATAAATTTATTGACGACATCATTCACACGCCCTTACCCGTTGTTTGACGCTTCTCATGTCGATGTTTTTTTTTCGTTCTTTGGTAAGGGATTTTTTGCAAAGGGTGTGTGAAATTTATTAATTTTCAAAGTGTGAAGTGCGCTTATTATTTGCAACTGAAGCGTGCACACAAAACTGAACGCTACAGTGTGTATGTATGTGTGTATGTGGAAAAAAATGTGACCTCTGTTTCTCAGAGATGGCTGGACCGATTTGCACAAAGTCTCAAATGAAAGGTACACCCTTCCCATCGGCAGCTATTTTTATTGATTGGACTTCCGGTTCCAGAGTTACGAGTTGAAGAGTGCAATCACACATCAAATTCCCATATAAACTGAAATGAAAATTTTCAAAATCATATTTGTATTTTTGATGCCAAAGAACTATAAAATATATGAAACATTGAGATTTGATGTAAACTCGAAAAAATAATGTTTGACAAAAATTGACTTTTTTGGACTTTGGTACATTTTTGCCTTTCTCATATAGAAAGGTTATGCAATCACTTTAAAACTCGTCAATCATACCGGCCCGGAGGGAGTATGCAGTGAGGGGTTGCTACTTTAAAATGAAAACTAGTTTAAAATTTCTTAACAAGTTGAAAATTTTCGGCAGGACCCGGATCTTTCTCCATGATCCGCCGCTGGTTTCAAGCGATGTTTCAGTATCACATAGTATCTCAAGATCGTGGCTGTCGATCCATTGTATATATGTGCAAATCGTACTGAACATGTAATATTCATTTCCACCATTGTATTGAACATAACCAGCCATGGAATCGTAGTCTGGACAAATGAGAAAAGCACAATTGCACCACTAGGTGGATTAAAACAGGTTTTTATTTTGGGAATGCGTCGAGTTGAGACGAAAACGTAAAATGATTAATAACGAGTATAACACTTTTCGAATGTAGAGAGAAATTTATGAAAAATGAAGATTTCCATTCGACTCTAGCAGTTCCTGATCGATTTTGATGAGCATTTGATTTTTGCTGTACGGCCAATTATATGTATAGGTAAATTGTTCAAAAATAGTAATTTAAGGTCAAGATAACATCATTTTGAAACCGCAAATTTCAGAGGTTTAGTATTTTCGATGAGTTTTACAAACGATAAACAGCGCATCATTTGATAAAATAATTTTGACGGTATATCGTCCAAGAAGTATTTATGGCGAATTTTCTCAGGTTAACATTCATGACTACAATAAAGACTCAACAAATTCGCTAAAGACACGCACTCTGTTACTATTTTCTGAAAAAAATGATTCTGCATAATTTTATAACTTCAAAAATTATGGTTTCGGAATTATGCCGTTTGAGCAGTAAGATCGATTTTCACCAAACCCCCACCAAACCGAATTTCTGGCTACGCCGCTGACTTCAAATAAGTAGAAACAAAGTCGTTCTACACTCGTTCACAAGAAACTTCTTCGAATGCTGAATATCTTTTATAATACATTGAAATCCCGATTTTATCAGTCAAATATGAACATATGTTTGATGGGCTCTAGCAGACGAACAAGACAGAATTAGAGTAAATCCTTTCTTGAGCATGTTTTCCTTATCATGAAGATGGAAATATGCAAAAATAAAAAGTTCATCATAATCAGAAATAGTTATCAGACTACATCAAGGGACGGGAAGAATATTTTAACAGCTTCAGTTTATTATAAAGAAAAACAATTGCCCGATTTAGTCAATGTCCCCATTTTGTCAGCCTAAAATACACCATGAGACTGATAAAAATGGGTCTTTATTGTATGTATTATTCATTGTGTTTCACATTAATAGGTACATTTCATTTTTGGGGATTTTTTTATTGCATCTAACTACAACAATTTTTAGGTAGTTTTCAAGGGTTCATTTTATGGACTTCTTCCAAAATTTGGCGAAGCTATTCCAATTCGTATACCAATTAATTGGTATACTTAAGGGTTTATATGTTGCAGATAGAGAAAATACTGAAATTTTCAGCTTTTTTCCTGTTTTTTAATAGTTTGATTTTTTATTTAACCGTGATTTTTTAATAAATAGTGACCATCGCTTCACAACGTAGTCTATTTTTCATGGCTTGCGGTAGGGTTCGTCGCGGTTGCGGTAATTACCGCAGCCGCGCGGTATTTACCGCACCCGCACCGCAAAATCTGCGGTGCGGTAAGACATTTTTTCCCGCCGATGCGGTGCGGGAAAGAGCTTTTACCGCGCGGTTTTACCGCAACCGCACCGCAAAAAAAAATTGATAAAGTGATAATTTTGGTTATTCTAAATTGATAAACGGACTGCTATTACGAAAGAAAATCTAGTTGTGTCCGAAATATTTTGACGCTATTATTTTTACGACATATTTTGGACACTAGTTATTTTATACTAAGTAAGACTTCACAAACTAACCATTTCAAATACATAAAATGCAAGATCCAGATAGAGACAAAATTATTAGATCATTTAAAAACAATAAATTTTTACTCTTAAACCCAATTTAAAAGTGCATCACTTCTCCCGATTTCTGTTGGAAATCGTTGAATTATGAATCGTTTCCGATATCAATTTTTCACCTGTGAATTTTGATTAATTTAAAGAAATTAGAGATAAAATAATTATGCTGGGACTCAAACACAACCCAAAGAATATAATTATTTTCATCAAACCAAACGAATTTGAAGTAATTGACAGTAAAGGATACAAATGTATTAAATCGTCCAAAATAAGGAGAGGTCCAAATTAGGATAATTATTCTATCACTCGTTCATCAACATCGTATTTCTATCTTCTTTGATTGCTGTGTAAATTCAATGTGAGTCAATGCAGTCAACTTTATTGGACTCTTTCTCAAAAACTATGCTACATAACTTTTTTTCGCGTACTTCCATTCAAATTTACGATAGTTTTCTACCACATTAAGTCCTAAAATGTTTCAGTTAACCCTCCAGCACCCGCGCGAATGGTTTCCCGAATGAGCAGCCGCTGTTGCTGAAAGAAGATTTCGCTAGTGTTTCGGAAGGTGTTACACAAAATACAACGGCGCGTGTGCTGTAGGGTTAAGACTATTTTGTAGCTTTTTTGAAACTATTTTTGCCAAATACCACATCGTTTGACTCCTGTCCACTTTAATTGAAGTTTTTGCCATTTTTAGCAGTTTTTCTAATGTTCAGTAATTCAGTACCGGTTGAGACCGGACTCCTGATTGGATGTAATGTATAGAGCATTTTTTTGTCAAATATGGCGTCGTTCTTATTGATGAAATACAATGTTTTTATTTCACTGTGTTGGAATATATGCGCTACTATATATAAGTACTGGTATTTCGACTTTAAATTTTTTTGTTGAAATTCCTTTAAGAATGAAAGGTGGTTTTTACTACGTAAATGCTAAAATCATCCATTTCATTTTCATATGTCAAAAACTTTGAAAATATGAAAATTTAAACAAAGAAATATGCAACTTTATTTCTTATTACATTTTTATTCCACTTTTTTTCAATTAACTGAAGGGTTGCTAAAATAAAAGTTTTCCTATTACTGCAGTAAAACGTTTTTGAATGTATAATGTTTGCCCCAAAATGAACGGAATTTTATTAATAGAAAATGCATAAGTTGATTTTTTTCATAAACTTTACATTCTGATGAGTCTCTTAAAGTTAAATTTCGTGTGAATAAGAATCACATTTTATTATATATGGTTACACAAATGTACAATTTTTCAACACTATTTTTAAAAATATAAAAAATTTACCGCATTTACCGCATTACCGCGTGGTGCGGTGCGGTAAATAAAGTGCGGTTGCGGTAAGCGGTGCGGTTTTGATATTTTTTTGCGGTTGCGGTGCGGACAATCCATTTACCGCCCACATCCGCACCGCGACGAACCCTAGCTTGCGGTGAGCACGATCTCTCGAATTGCTGAACTGAAAATTATGGAATAGAAATTAATTTTAGTATTCTTTACAGATATAACTCGCCGCGCAGATAGCTCTGAATTAGACCCGCTGGTATCCTAAGACGATTTCGCTAGATTTTCAGAGCACTGTGCACCCAGTGCATTAACGCAAGTGACGGAAGGTTATCGAAAAGTTTCGTGAAAATGAAAATTCCAGTAATGATGATGATTTTTCCAAACGGTTCATTTTCGAGAGGTTTTTATTTGTTCTTTAGCATTAGGATTAGCGATAATAATTCAAATCAAGGATACTACTGGGAAGTCACCTTTAGAAAAAGTCGATGTCGAAGTAAAATTTGGAACTATGCACGCATGCACTTCAGAGATAGCGTGATATCAGAAGCTGCGATTTCATTTCAACGCTTTTTTGTGAAAAATAAAATGAAAAAAAGCCTTATGTTTACAAATCGTCGCTGTTGTGCTATCTTATGACAAGCGCCATTTTGCACATTTCGAGAAAAACGATTTTTAAAGTTTGAGATTGAATATCATGAAACTTATAAATGGTAGAAACATTTCAGAGAAGACAATTGATGCTTCTACCTATTCTGTACTAATCTCTCAAATATTACGAAGATCGGTTGACTATGTTGCGAGTTTTCACTAAAAATGTAAACAAAAGTCGCACTCACACGTGTCATAGGTGTGTATTAATGAAAAAAATTGTATGACGTGTCATAATCGTGCATGGAAAATTTTCCATAGAAAAAAATCACCAATTATGAACTTTTATTCATATCTTTGGCTTCATTTAGTCTATAAACAAGCGGTTAGATGCATTTTGAAGGAAATGAGTCATTAAATCTAGAAAAAATAGTTATTTTTAGTTACAGTGTTGCCAAATAGGCAATATTTGCAGTTTAAAGCTAAAACTGCGTTTTTCTCCCAATACATGTATTTTTCTTTTGAAAATTATTATGTCATTGTGTTCTTACGACATTTTTACACATAAAAGCAACTAAAACTTTATTAGAACTTGAGCCAATCCCAAGATATAATGATTTGAAGCAAAAAACTGACAATTTCTAATCACTTTTCTCGCTATATTTCAGTAACTAAGCAAAATTTCAAAATTCTGGAAACACCATCTTGTAGAGATTCGTTAGACGAGTAATGTGGCATATCTAACTCAGTTTACCCCAAAATGGCGTTTGTCATAAGATAGCACAACAGCGACGAAATGTAAACATAAGGCTTTTTTCATACATGCGAATGAGGGCTTTGAAACGCAACAAATTAACCTAAAAGTTTGGATTCTACGATATTGCTTTCTTAAACTACAGCAAAAAATACAAAGGGCGAAACTGTATTATTGTTTGTTTATTTAAAGTTTCGCCCTCCACGTTCCATGCAAACAAACAGGGCGA
This sequence comes from Topomyia yanbarensis, assembly GCF_030247195.1. Taxonomy (NCBI): domain Eukaryota; kingdom Metazoa; phylum Arthropoda; class Insecta; order Diptera; family Culicidae; genus Topomyia; species Topomyia yanbarensis. The sequence goes on along the minus strand of NC_080670.1, from coordinate 88,349,603 downwards.
TTTGCTTTGCTAGCAGTTTAGAAGCGAAACATTTTTTTTTCTATTTTTTTAGGATTATCAAGCTGATACCAGCTGTAAATAGTAACAATGATCGCTATTGAAAAAACCCGGACGAAATTGGTGGTGTAAAACGGTAGTTATTGTAAAAAAACGTAAGGGCGATACTTCAATGCTGATAGGTGGGACCGAAAAAGTAAACAATCGCCAAAGGGGCGATACTATCATTTTGTCAATTTCAATAACAAAAACAAATTTTAATTTAATAATTTCAAATACTTTATAAAATTTTGGGTTTCGATCACTGAATCATGCAATCTAGGATGTAAAAAACACAATAGCTCTTAAATAGAAAATAAAACCAAATCTGGAAATATTCACTGTTGATTTTCTTTGAATGGTATCACTGCTAGTATCGTCTTTTTCAAGAAAAAGCGTTGATTTCTTAGTTCTCAGTTGAGTTGGAAATTTGAGTAAAGTATAAACTTCAAATCGATTAAAAAAAATCGATTTTTTTGGCTCAGTACAATATATACCCCTTTAGGAAAATTCAGTTTTCCAACCACAATGCATTGATTGAGGAATTTAGATATTTTATTAACAGAGCATTAGCAATAATTCGTTTGTATGTCTATTTTATGGGCCATTTTTTCGCTTTCCCATTGATTTGGTTTGAGATTTCTAGCACTAATGTTGTCCTATGCTGATTTGAGCGATTCTCTGAGTCCTGCCATTATCCCATGTAGTAGGTGTATCAAAAACATCGCGAAACATCAAGCTCTAAATGTTCTCAAAGATATAATATCCGAAGAGAGTGATAAGAGTTATAAGAAATGTCTCATCACACTGTTAGGTGGATTAAAAGCGTTTTTACCTACGTAAACAACCATCGCGCGCGTGATTCGTAAGTTACAGTGCTATTGAACTTCAAGTAATAGTAAAATAAGGCAGTGCGGTGTAAAAACTTGTAACATCAACGACGACCGCTTCCTCTGGAAGTGTGAATTTTGAAGCAGATCGTACCATGCTGCCTGTGTAGGTGTGCAGCGTAATCAGGAAAATTTTATCCGGGCATTTATGGTGCCTGTGTGTGCGGACTGCCAGCACATTATTAGGAAAGAGGTCGACACACGCAAAATGATCCATGTACAAGATCAGTTGCTTAAAATGATGAACTCGCATACGGACACACAACATCGAACCTAAAAAGCCAGTCTTGAATTGTTCGGTAGCATCGAACAATTACTTTACGACAGTTGTTTCCTAGCTTTTCAACGGAGCAGATCGTTATACTTCACAGTGGTGTTCGGTGTGTAAGTTTCAGTGAATGAAGGTCAGCCTTTGTTCGTTTGTTGGCTGCCGTTCTGCTGGTGCCAGTGGCAAGTCCAGCGTATTGTTTTCGCTGGTGCAGAACAATCGACGTAACTGCAGATAAGTTTTGTCTGTTTTTTTCCTCTCGTTTGCTTTCTTTCCTTTTCTCTTTTTTTTATTTTACCTTGCAATCTAATAAGACACATTCCCGTATATACAACTACCTCGTAAGGGTCCCAAGATGTCATCCTCTGAGAGTGCGCCAACAACATCTAATAAATCCACCGGAAGTGCTACCAAAAATCCGAAGCAAGTTGCTTCAGGGCTGGGAAACTTTAATTCTAACAAGGAGTACCCACCACTTCCAGGGACACAAGAAATCCCAAGTGTCCCCTTTATTCAAACAGACACTCAGTCCAGTAATGGACTAATGAAATTTTCTGACATCGTGGACTTAATTTTCACAGCTTTCAATGTTACTGATCATCTTAAAAGCCTTCTGATACGTTTTCTCCCTATAGTGCAAACATTTTGAAGCAGTTGACTACTAAATGGCCCCTCCTTGCAGCGATCGTATCCTTCGATGGCTAAGTCATCGAACGAGGTCACCGATTCGATCACTGTTCTACAGTGGAACAGCAGAAGTATCCTCCCGAAAATCGATTCCTTTAAATTTTTACTAAATAGTTTAAAATATGATGCTTTCGCATTATTTGAAACTTGGTTAACTTCCGATATAAATCTCAACTTCCACGACTTTAATAAAATTCTGAATCGAGAAAACCCTTATGGAGGAGTACTTTTGGGGATTAAAAAATGCTATTCTTTCAACCGAATTTAAATTGAATTGTCGCTTGTCAAGTTCTAATCAAAGGCAAAGACTTTTGCATTGCTTCCATCTACATTCCTCCCAGAGTTTCGGTAGAGCACCGAACGCTTTGTAATATCACGGAATTCTTACCGGCACCGCGGCTAGTTCTAGGAGACTTTAACTCGCACGGTACGGTATGGGGTTGTCTTCACGATGATAATAGATCAACATTAATCCAAGATTTTTGCGACAATTTCAACATGACGCTTTGCTCGACATCGCTACAGTTAGATTGCATGTGGAAGGTGATCCCTGATCCCCACGATAGCGATCATTTGCCTATCGTGATTTCAATTGCTAACGGTTCAAGACCATCAGAAACTATCAATGTCTCGTATGACCTCACACGGAACATCGATTGGAAGAGTTACGTGACCGCGATATCCGCTAAAATCGAATCCACTCAAGAACTTCCTCCGAAGGAAGAGTACAGGTTTTTGGCAGGCTTGATTCTCGACAGTGCGAATCAAGCTCAGATTAAACCAGTACCCAACGTGAATACCCATAGACGGTCTCCCACCTTGTGGTGGGATAAGGAGTGCTCAGAGCTGTACGCGGAGAAGTCCATTGCATAAAAGGCCTTCCGGGAAAACGGGTTACCCGCTAGCTATCAACAGTACGTGTCGTTAGAAAGGCGAATGAAGAGTCTAATGAAAGCCAAAAAAACGCAGTTATTGGCGCCAGTTCGTTGACGGGTTAACGAGAGAAACAGCGATGAGCACTCTTTGGGGTACGGCTCGACGTATGCGTAACCGAAACAGTACCAACGAGAACGTGGAATATTCAAACCACTGGATATTCGCTTTCGCCAAGAAGATCTGTCCGGACTCTGTCCCGGTAGAGAAAACGTACCGCGCCGCGTTTCCTCACGATACCGCAGACGAAACACCGTTTTCGATGGTGGAGTTCTCACTTGCTCTCTTCTCATGCAACAATAACGCCCCAGGGTTAGACACAATCCAATTCAACTTGTTGAAGAATCTGCCTGACACTGCAAAAAGGCGCTTGCTGAGCTTATTTAACAAGTTTCTTGAGGGTAACATTGTCCGTCATGACTGGAGGCAAGTGAAGGTCATTGACATTCAAAAACCAGGAAAACCAGCCTCCGACCACAACTCGTATCGACCGATTGCAATGCTGTCCTGTATTAGGAAGTTGTTCGAGAAAATGATCTTGTTTCGCCTCCACAATTGGGTTGAAGCAAATGGATTACTGTCAGATACACAATTTGGCTTCCGCAAAGGCAAAGGGACGAACGATTGGCTTGCGATGCTTTCTACAGAAATCCAAATGGCCTATGCTAACAAAGAGCAGATGACATCAGTCTTCTTGGATATTAAGGGGGCTTTTGATTCAGTGTCTATCAATATTCTGTCAGAGAAGCTGCACCAGCATGGTCTTTCACAAATTTTAAATAACTTTTGCTAAACCTGTTGTCTGAAAAGCACATGCACTTTTCGCCTGGCGATTTAACAACATCGCGATTTAGCTACATGGGTCTTCCCCAGGGATCATGTTTAAGTCCCCTGCTCTACAGTTTTTACGTGAATGACATTGGCGATTGTCTTGCCAATTCATGCACGCTAAGGCAACTTGCAGACGACGGGGTGGTCTCTGTTACAGGGCCCAAAGCTACCGATTTGCAAAATACTTTGGACAATTGGTCTGCTTGGGCTCTTCAGCTGGGTATCGAGCTCTCCACGGAGAAAACTGAATTTCTAGGAAGCGTGAGCCGGCGCAACTCCAGCTTCTACTCATGGGTGCAACGATCAACCAGGTCTTCACATTTAAATATCTCGGGGTCTGGTTCGACTCTAAGATACCAAGGGATGTCACATTAGGTATCTGAAACAGAAATGCCAACAAAGGATCAATTTTCTCCTGACAATAACTGAAACATGGTGGAGTGCCCACCCAGGAGACCTGATCAGGTTGTACCAAACAACGATATTGTCGGTGATGGAGTACGGGTGTTTCTGTTTCCGCTCCGCTGCGAACATACCCTTAATCAAACTGGAGAGAATCCAGTATCTTTGCTTGCGCATTGCCTTGGGTTGTATGCACTCGACCCATACGATGAGTCTCGAAGTGCTGGCGGGCTTTCTACTGCTGAAAAATCGATTTTGGGAACTCTCATATCGATTACTCATCCCATGCGACATCTTGAACCTGTTGGTGATTGAAAACTTCGAGAGGCTAGTCGAGCTTAATTCTCAAACCTGATTTATAACCTTGTACTTCGACTACATGGCACAGAGCATCAATCCTTCTTCGTATAATCCCAACCGCGTCCGTCTTCTAGATACTTCTGATTCTGCTGTGTTCTTCGACACATCCATGAAGTAAGAGATTCGTAGAATCCCGGATCATATACGCCCGCAAGTGATCCCCAATGTATTTTATAATAAATTCCGAGAAGTCCACTGCGACAAAATGTTTTACACCGACGAATCAAATATCGATGGGTCCACTGGCTTCGGTATCTTCAATGATAATGTCACCGCTTCATTCAAGCTCAATGATCCTGCTTCAGTTTACGTCGCCGAATTAGCCGCTATTCAGTATGCCCTTGGGATATCGACACTCTGCCCACAGATCACTACTTCATCATTTCGGACAGTCTCAACTCTATCGAGGCTCTTCGTGCGGTGAAGCCTAAAAAGCTATTCCCGTATATTCTGGGGAAGATACAGGTGTCTCTGCGCAATTTATCTGAACAATCTTACTAGATTACCTTTGTTTGGGTCCCCTCTCATTATTCTATCCCGGGCAATGAAAAGGCCGACTCTTTAGCAAAGGTGGGCGCATTAAATGGTGACATATACGAATGACCAATCTGCTTCAACGAATTTTTTAGTATATGTCGTCAGAGGATACTCAACAGTTGGAAAACCTCGTGGAGCAATGGTGAACTTGGACGATGGCTACATTCGATTATTCCAAAGGTATCAAGGAAGCCTTGGTTCGGGGGCATGGATGTGGGTCGAGCTTTCATACGTGTAATGTCCCGGCTTATGTCCAACCACTACACATTGGATGCGCATTTGCGGCGTATTGGGCTTGCAGAGAGCAGTCTGTGCGCTTGTGACGAGGGCTATCACGACATCGAGCACGTTGTCTGGGTGTGCGCCGGGTATTGTGACACCAGGTCTCAGTTAAAGAATTCCCTTCGGGCTCGAGGTAGACCATCCAATGTTCTAGTTCGTCATATTCTGGCAATTCACGATTTCCCCTATATGTCCCTTATTTATACTTTCATAAAAACGATAAATATCCCAATTTAGCCCCTCTCTTTTATTTCTCGTTTTTAGAAGTTTCCTGCTGCCTTGTAGAACCGATCAGCTCCAGAGTGCCACTATGTAACCGCCGTAGCTCTTACAACTAAGGAAACTGAAGCGAGAGCGACTCGAGTTCCTATGACTCTTGAAGGATTCCCCGCGGGTCGGAAATATACCATCCACCAATCCGACCTACTAGACTGAGGCGCTAATTTGTTTCGCTGATCTTTCGTTTGCCCGAAAGTTGCAAGTTTTGGTCTCCTCTCCCGGTCACCATATACGCCTTATCTCCCCTGTTCTTGATACAACTGCTGCTACACTGATGTGGAAATAAGCCCCCCTCTGAACATCTTGACCAAGCATAAGTCTTCGTTAAAAAAAAATCAAATTTGTATTCTGTATTCCTAGTTTTAAGATAGCTGTTAAAGCTATTGTCCTCCATCTTGTAAATAGAATTGTATCCCTAGTTTTAAGACATCTGTGAAATTTCTCATAAATATTTGTTCCCTCTTTTTTGTACCAAGCTATATTGTTAGTTTTAAGATAACTGTAAAATATTTCGTAAAAAACTATTCCCCCTCTTGTATATCAAACTGAATTCCTTGTTTTAAAATTTTTCTTAAAAAAAATCTTTTGCCCCCTCTCTTGTATATAGAATCTTATTTCTAGTCAAAAAATAGCTGTAAAATTTCTCTCTTGTATAAAAAAAAATATTTCAACGTTGTAACCTCCTAGTTTTAAGATATCCAAAATGTAAAAACAAAAGAATTTGGCACCGCCAAGCTAACGCATCTGTGCCTATCAAATAAACGAAATGAATAAAAAAAAACTTAACGACGTAAAGTCAATGCAAGTCGTCCATAAAAAGAACGAAAACATATGCAGTAAACTAGGTCAGCATTTTCATTCTTGTGACAATTTGTTACAAAATTCGATCGACACAATCAGTAAATCGACCAAAACAATGTCAGACAATATAAATCATAAATTTTATTTTTACCATTTTTTTGGTAACCATTTTTTGTTAACGACCTATTGAGTCAATTTGTCAACAGTTGTTACGGCATTTAATTAGCAAGGGACTGGAAGGTGAAGTATATTTTTCAATATTAAGAGCCATAGTACTCAAGGGAGAGCAAGAAGTTGAAGGGAAAAAGTTTAGAAAAGCGTGAAAGGATCATATATGCAAGATTAAAGCTCACCGGCGACTTAACTTTTTGTCTGCTACCGTAGGAATCAAGAGTAAAGTAACTTGTTACATCATGCTGTCGGAACCAACTAGTCAAATTAGTCAAATTAATTGAAATAATCAAATGAATCAAATTAATCAAATTAAACATATTAAACAAACTAATCAAATTAATCAAATTAATCAAAGTAATCAAATTGATCAAATTATTCATATTAATCAGATTAATCAAATAAATATCTCGTAAAGTAATTTGATATCAACTCCCAAATTTTTACATGATCTTTTCGACATGATTTTTAATATGTGGTCCAACTTTTAATAAATTCGCTTTGTTTCTAATAATTGAAGATTTCATAAGCTAAATATCAAAAAAAAAAATATTTGCATTTTTTTTCGGTAAGCTCATTTGAGTTATATAACAATTTTTTTTAAAAAATATTTGTTTTGGTAAGCACAAGCTTATTTGAAAACGCAACTTATTTATTTTATAGAGGAGCCCGGGGCTAGTTGGCGGTTGGGGTAAGTTGGCGGAATCCCCTTTTCTCCGTTTCTATTAGACATAAAGCGCTCTCTCTCGTTGTGAACCTCAAGTAATGTGAAACGCATTATCCAATGTGTTTTTGTTGTTAAACATTTTGTTTTGTAGAAGCTGTGGGTGATATTGTGTTTTTGAGCATAGTTTGTAAATTTTCTTAATTTTAAACATTTTGTGTTATTTAAGGTGGTTTTTAATATATTTCCCGAATGACTATATTTTTTGATAGTGCGTGAAAAGAGCTTTCAGTATCCGTATAAATATTACACCTATCCATACACAAAAGTAATTTTTTAATCCTTTTTTATAAAAAGTGCGGTTGGGGTAAGTTGGCGGTGACGCAGACGGGGCAAGTTGGCGATACTATTTACAGCGCAAAAATAGTCATCAAATATTTTCATTTCTCGAATTCACTCCAAAGTCAGAGAAACTTTTTCTTGTGTCTCTCATCAATGCAAGGGACAATTATTTCTACCAATTGCCTGAAGAATTTCGAAAATTTGCCTTTGAATATGGAGTACGCGTCGAGGTGAAAATGACAGGGTATTGAAACTGAAATATAATGAAAAGTGACGAATAATATACAGTTTTATTGAAAAGACAATCGGCACATTTCATGAGGACCACTGATGTAATCGAATTTCCATTTAATTGCTTATTTTTTTGGCATTCCGCCATCTTACCCCACACATACCGCCAACTTACCCCGGGGCTGGGGTAAGTTGGCGGCTTTTCCGCGTCACATATTTTTTTCTCTAGAAATAAAGACAACGTATGAAACATTTTCATAAAATTCAGAGATGTTGCCAACAGTCTGCCTTTTCATGCAACGTGTTTTATTTTGCAAGATCTACCAAAATCAAAACGGGAAAAAATGAAAACTGAAAACACCGCCAACTAGCCCCGGTCTCCCCTATTATTTTGCATATATCTAATATTTTCCGAGTGATGTAGTGATGTTTAATTTTATAAATTTCAAAAACTAAAAACTTGAAAAAAACGCTTTTAATCCACCTAACAGTGTTATGATACATTTGTTATAATTCTTATCGCTTTCTTCGGCTATAAAATCGATTGAGGACATTTAGAACTTGATGCTTCGCGATGTTTTTGATAACACATACTACATGGGATAGTGGCAGGACTCAAAGAATCGCTCAAATTAGCATAGGAAATATCAGTGCAAGAAATCTCAAAGGTTAAACCTATGCAATGGAAAATCGGAAAAATGACGCATAAAATAGAAATACAAACGAATTATTGCTAATGCTCCATTAATAACATATATAAATTCTCCAATCAATGCATCGTGTAGGGAAAACTGAATTAACGGGGTTATGTATATATATATATATATATATATATATATATATATATATATATATATATATATATATATATATATATATATATATATATATATATATATATATATATATATATATATATATATATATATATATATATATATATATATATATATATATATATATATATATATATATATATATATATATATATATATATATATATATATATATATATATATATATATATATATATATATATATATATATATATATATATATATATATATATATATATATATATATATATATATATATATATATATATATATATATTTATTTAGTGTTTCGCCATACAGACTACTCTTGTACTAAATTCGTTACATGGCATGTTTAGCAACTATCACAATAACACAAAATGCACAGTCTACACAGTTTACATATAAACCAAAAACTTATTGCGCAGGCTGCCATGGAGCGCTTCTCTCATAAAACTCACGAAAGCAGATACCTCTCGGCCACGTTGAAGGAGATAGTGCAGCATGTTTCAAACACTCGTCTACTCCAACTTTAAACGATACAAAAGGCAGCGACTCCCCGGTTTTCCAACCAGGTACAAGTTTTCGCGCAACAACTGCATGAGTTCCAAGCGAGTCTGAAACCATTTCGGCAATTTCTCGTTCGGTAACGGTATTTTTTATACGCGTGAAGAAAAGCCAGAAGCGCCGCGTAGAAGCATTTGTAGCCGACGAATAATCTCCTCTATATTTTTCCCTTTGGCCTTGCTTTAATTTGTCTGCAGCTAACGGGGAAGAGCGAGCAAGAGGCGAATTTTGAACTGCTAAAGATCCAGCGACGGACGATCGAGAGACATCAGCAATCGATTCGAGAACAGTAGTGATCTGTCATTTCATCTCACACACTTCAGCATGTTATAACTATCCGTTTGTGACTCCACGTTAACACTGACGGTGAAGGGACGAGCGAGGGTATAGCCAGCGGCTTCCTCAAGCGCTTGCCGTTTGTCTATGAAAGCCTGGAATTTACGAACATCGCACATGATTTCAGCGCAGGGCGGGCACATCCACAGGATATTGTGGTGTTTATCGAAGCTGGCTACCTCTGAAGCATTGAGCGCGACGCACTCGGCGTGATATACATTCGTACAGAAACCACGGCATGTAACAATATTAGAACCTGGCATAAGTTTGGACGAACACTTGTTGCAAGTCATCTCTCAGTTGTATGGCTCGATGACGCTTAGATTACTTTGGTTCTGTTACCTTGTAGTGGTAATGGAAGATGATGAAGGCGAGTTTTACTTATGTTTATATATATATATATATATATATATATATATATATATATATATATATATATATATATATATATATATATATATATATATATATATATATATATATATATATATATATATATATATATATATATATATATATATATATATATATATATATATATATATATATATATATATATATATATATATATATATATATATATATATATATATATATATATATATATATTGTGCTGAGCCAAAAAACTTGAAAAACGAATTTTCGAATGGATATGAAGTTCATTCTCAATAGCGTTTACTCAAATATTAACGTAATATTAACCATTTTACAATCCTGTGACATCGAAACACATCTACAAACTTGGGGTTATCCATGGGTGTTTGAACTTTTAGGATCTGTTTGAGAGCAACTAGAAAGCTTGTTCTACACATGAGATTTGATTATATTGTCTAAAATTTGATTTTTCTTCACCGGTCCGGGTGTTTTTTCCCACACACTAAGTACTAAGAAAATAAATATTTTACATTAAGTAGTATAGTCCTACGTCTACAGTTCGTGCAACCCCATAGGGCTGCCCCTTGTAGTTTTTCTTGATAATAATGTTAAAAATCACAGGAAACAGTTTAGGGCTACGGGAATCGCTTTCTCTGGAATGCGTTTTCCCAAAACCGTCGTGCCGCTGTAGCGGCGTTTCTTGCTTTTCGTGACGCGGATTTTCTCGGAAAATATAGGAGCTAAAACATTGTTTCTTGAACCAAAATGTTTGTAAGTTAATGCTAAAATTTTTTTTTCGATTTTCAACAATCAATTACTTTTCTATAGGCCATAAACAAGACGCAATATTAACCTTGACAGAAATGTGGTTTGCACTGGGTCAAAAAGGTATGAATCGCAATTTTCAAAAAAAAATGTCACTATAAAACAATTGTAAATTACGACTTTCTCTTCTCACTGATGGCATCAGCGTAGAGTTTCGAATAATAAAGAAAACGAATTTTGAAAAATTAGCAGTTATACGGCTTTGAATATCCATCCTTCATATAAATCACCTGTATAAATATTTAGATGGTGTTTTCGGCAAAATTTTATAATTTGAACTGAACTGTTATGAACTGGTGGAAATTTTTTTTTGATGTTTAGTAAAAAAGGATTTCTCGAAATAGGAGTACTTATGAAAACTAAGATGTCAACATGTTTGGATGCGTAATCCAGTTTTATTAAACTTTGCTGAAGATGTCATCTAAAGCCAGAAAATACTTTTCATGGCTTGGCAACCCTATATGCCGTGGTGCTCAACGCATGTTTTTGATCCACTAGTCTGTAGGTTGGAGTGAATAAAACAGAAGGTTTTTTTATTGATACAGAAGTATAGTAGACCCTTGGACAAACTGAGAGCACCTTGACAAGTTCAATAGATCAGGGAATTCGCTAGGTTGAAATTCTGAAACGAAATTATTGAAAAGACAAATACACTGATTCACTGACTAACTACACATTTTGCCCTCAAAAAGACTGAAAAAATAAAGGTAGTGCAGGAAATATCTTATGTTTTGACCGAATCACAGGAATATTTGAAAAGATGTTTAAGGTAGCTGTTCAAGACTAAGCTACCTGGAAATCTGTAATAATTTCACTTTTAATTCGTAACGCCTGATTTATTAGATCAAGATAATAGTTTTCTTTGATGTAACAAAATATTGCACAATTCATGTTAATCATCATCATCGTCGTGGCCGAACAATCCGAGTAATTTTAATCTTGACCGTTTGAATTTCAAAACTCTAGGTTCTCGATATTGGGCCGTTAGCCTCAAGTCTCCTGACATACGCACGCACACATACATTCATACATACATACACACAGACAGTTTCCGATCTTGACGAACTGAGTCGAATGGAATATGACACGCTGCCCTCCAGGCCGAGATTTTTTACCTATTTTTGAGGAGTTGGCAAAACCTATAGACAAAAAGAATTCTGAAAGAAAAATATTACTTAGAACATGTTTGTTTAAAAAAAATTAATTTAGAATTTCGTAGAACATTTCGCAGGCTTACCTCGAATAACAAAAAAATGATATCTGGTGTTTGAACTCCTAAACCTTGAATTCACAAACATCGATACAATAGCCAAGAAATACGAAGAAAGTTCCCCGAAGGTAATACATATCTAAAACTAAATAATTTTGCGGAAGTTTTGTTGTCTTCCTAAATTTAGTGTGAAACTGATATCTAGTATCAGCATTTTGTTACATTCTTAGTATATCACCATTATTTTCAATCATATTTATATTATGTACATAAGTTCATTACATTTATTTTAATATATTTATTGCATTTTTTTCATTCTTTACTTTTCATTTATATTCACAGATTACAGATAAAAAACTATTTTTAATACGACTTTTCTAATCTAGAGAATAGAATCAGTTTCAAAAAAACTGTGAACCTGTCAGATACGCCTGAACCACTAGCTAACTTGTGCCGTGTTAGCGTAGAACATGTTATAAGAATATCTATGCACAAAATGTTTTTAGAAAGCTTAGACTAAATATGGGGAACATGTTATAGGAAACCATAAATTTGTAATATTTTCTGTTGATAATCAAATTATCCAAAACATATATAATATATAATTCTAGCATGACCAATGTCAACTGATCTGATTAGCGGGAAATGACAGAATAATTTAAAAAATCAACAGGAACACGCGGGATTTCATTTCGTTTGCACATCAATCAAGCACGGGTAAAATAACGGCAACAGTGTCAAATTTTTAATCCGCCGCGGCACAAGCTTGATTTTTCTAAATATGATTTTATGTGCAGCAAAATGAACATATCTTCGAAACGGTACCTCGTATCTATGTAAAGTAAGCGGTGGAAATGTTCCTTATAAAATTCTCAATAATCGTATGTAATTAATAAGTAGTACATTCATATGTAATATAAGAGAAATTCGAAAATAAAAGCTTTGCCGGTACACCATTCGAACAAAACACCAAATTTCGCAACTTAAAAAATACTAAAATGTAGCTTTGACGATGCTCGAGTTTTGTATGTTTTCCTTTTTTCGAAATTTTTTACCTACGATTTTTAAAAAATCGGCAAGGCCCCGCACGCAATTCCATTAAGTTTCCCCTTAATGGTAAATATCTCTTTTTTTATTCATTTCGTTTATTTGATAGGCACAAATGCGTTAGCTTGGCGGTGCCAAATACTTTTGTTTTTACATTTTGGATATCTCAAAACTAGGAGGTTACAATGTTGAAATATTTTTTTTACAAAGGAAAAGAAAGTTTACAGCTATCTTAAGACTAGAAATAAGATTCAATATACAAGAGAGGGCCAAAAGATTTTTTTATGAAAAAATTTAAAACAAGGGATTCACTTTGATATACAAGAGGGGGAGTAATAGTATTAATATCTCTTTTGATAATAGTCCGATTTCAACAATCTATAGTTCGTTCGAAAGGTATTCGTACTAGCTTTCCAAACATATATAAATTGTTTAGTGACGTCGTCAATTCCAGCAGCAAATTTCAAAAAACTGCAAAAACGCGATTTTTGCGCTTTCAAACATTCATATCTTAGAAACAAAACATCAGAATCGAAAACCATTTAAAAGCCTTCTGGATCGATATTTTTTATTGACCTGAAATGTACCTTAGGATCTTAAAATGATATGCCAAAACATAGGGTGGACGTGCCCTTATTCATCTCATTGGTCAGGATGTGACACTATTTCGATTGTAACTCGGCTTACAGTAATTGGATTACGCTTAAGTATGTGGTAAATAATTTTAGCGAATATCTAGTCACTTTAAATATATATATATATATATATATATATATATATATATATATATATATATATATATATATATATATATATATATATATATATATATATATATATATATATATATATATATATATATATATATATATATATATATATATATATATATATATATATATATATATATATATATATATATATATATATATATATATATATATATATATATATATATATATATATATATATATATATATATATATATATATATATATATATATATATATATATATATATATATATATATATATATATATATATATATATATATATTAGTTTTATATATAGTTTTTCCTGAACACCATCGAGCTCAATAAAGTGTCAACAGAAGCGATGCAATAACTTGAACAATATTTCATAACCAATATCCTTACCGTACTTACACCTAACAATATCAAGAAAAATGTAAGATGAAAAATCTTACTATTTACTTCATTCATACGCCCGCTTCGATTCCAGAACCTTCTCTCTTCCTCCTTAACTCTACTTGTATTGCCACGAGAACTACGAGTAGAAGCCACGGTTTTAGTAGTTTCTTGCAGTTCGATTATTTTCTCCCAAGTTTATTCCCTTGCACCGATGATAATTTTACAAGGCATCGGAAATAAAAAATGAGAGGATTCGAAAAGAGATTTGGTAATATATGTATAGTGAAAAACTATGTACTTAGGGGTGGGCACGTTTTATTATATTTCGTGGGTGATATTCCGCGCTTCTCGCTTCATTCCAATAGACCTGTTGTAGCATTTTTTGTTGCTGGTTGGTTTTATGTTTCCATCAAGTACATAGTATTAGAGGGTGCGCGAGAATAAAAAAATAAATTAGTTTAGAATAATCCAAATTCCAGTAACGGCTGTAAGGTAGGATTGTATTGGAGATCATTTCACTATATGTATTTTAACGGCTTTTACTGCAGTGAGACTAAGAATGTGTTTGTTTTGTAACTAACAATGATAGGACGTCAAATGTATATTACGACTTGATTCCGTGGAGGAGAGCCCTATGCTTTATTATTAGTATAGATTTTTTTCCATGGTGCTTTAAAAAAACATCAACCTTATGCAGAAAGGCACCAGGAGTTTCGTCATTCAAGCATGACAGTTTCCTCTCCGGTGCATATGGGAATATGACTTTAAAAATAATTATGTATTGGTAAAGTAGTTCCGTGCTACAACAAGAAAAGTCATTATATCTGCCATGCGACAAGAAAAGTCATAATATCGGAAAGTCAGCATCTTACCATTGCATGCTGAATCACAACACAATTTTGATATGCTGGTGAAATGCTCGTGTATTGATTATCCAATCAATGAAATGTATATATTTATATTCTTTACGATTGTATTTACAGTGTAGGACAAAACAATAGAACCAACTTGAGGTAATTTCGGGAGATAAGCCGTGTCGGGTGAGATGTTGCACTTTCTATATATCGTATATAGAGTCAATTTAGCACGGTAACACGGTATTGCGAGTTTGTCTTTCGAAGAATTACAACACTGGAGATATGAAATAATCCTTTTATTGACCCTAAAAAATACCATTAATGATTATGTGCATCCGCACCGAAAATTTTCAGTATCACAAGAAAATTTCTTTTTTTCCTATTTTTTGTTGACTACTTGAGTCAGTCTGTCAGTGTGTCAGTGTCTGTTATAACGGTATTTAATTAGCAAAGAACTGAAAGGATTTCACACTAAAACTGTATATTAAGAGCCACAGCACTTAAGGAAGATGAAGAAAGTATAGAAAAGTTTGGAATAGGGTCATCATATTATGAGCAAGCTTAGAGTTTTTTCGGCAACTTAACCTTTTGTCTTCTACCGCATAACTCATGATATTTTGGCAATTGAAATACGAATCACCTGAGTCTGCGTTATGCCCGGACGAGCGTAAAGTAACTTTGTATTTTATGCTGTCGGAATCGACTTGCCGGGTTTACTCTTGAATCGCTCGTATGCGCGGCTCAGCGTGACTGAAAATATTTTCGTTTCGTTTATATAATGAATGTATAAATAGATGTTAACATTACACAAAAGAACCATTGTTGCCTTTCCTTCAAAATCGTAAAACAACATAACTTTCGATTTGAGCACTTCACACCACATCCCCATTAATTTCATAGACGTAGTTAGATGATGAAAGGGTCGCTGGAGCAGGAGGTGGGGGGTTTACACACATAAACAGAAGTAGTGTTTCAAGTGAAATATTATCGAATTGGTATGCCCAGGTGATTTATTCAAAAACGTTTGATATTATGTTTTGAAAATATGATCTTTTCGATGCTATGTATTCTGTTTGTTGATTTTTCTCGGTGAAATTTAAAACGATACCAGTTTTCTTCGTCGTTACGTAACGTTTCGGCCATCTATGCTTCAGCCATCGTCGGACGCCTACAAACATTTATTTCGGAAAAATATTCACATTAAATTACAATAATTCACAAATAGTGCCCCCTATCTTCTAGTTTTAGTTGATCAATATTTAATCTCGTTAAAAAATGCCCAACAGCACCAACAGTAATAGCCCAAATTAATCCCCCCAATCTTAATAAAATTGAACCACTCCTAGTAAATAAGCTTGTAAAATGTTCCGCTTAGTTAATAATTAATTTCTCCAACAATCTCCCTTCTAAAAATCATAAAGTGATTTGCTATACAAAGAACACACAAAATGACCCCCCCCCCTGATCTTACGAATATTATATTATCCCCTCTTTTATATGTATAAGTTAGCTGTAAAGTTTTTTTTAGTTTCATTATATAAAACAAAATAAAATTTCTGACATGATGCTAACAAGAAACCAGAATCGCATTGAACGGATATGGCTACCTAAACAATCCGAGGGCAGATATCTGGATTTTAATTCAGAAAGTCCATACTCGCATAAATGCAACACGGCAATTGCACTCGTCGATCGAGCAATAAAACTCTCCGATTGCAAAAACCGGCCAGTAGCTATTAAAACGGCTAAAAACATTTTGCGAGTAAACCATTACCCGGATTGGTTTGTCCACAAAATTCTGAAGGAACGAATACACAAACATTACAACAGCCTTCAAACTGGAAAAGACAAAACAACGGAAGTGACGTACGCGTCAGTTCCGTATGTCCCGGGCCTCAGCGAAAAATTGGCGAAAATTTTCAAGAAACATAACACGAGACTTGCGTTTAAGCCGAGAGATAAAATTAATAATCGAATTTTTACCAAGCTGAAGGACCCGATTCCACCAGGAAAACAGAAGAACGTAGTGTACTCGATTCCATGTGGTACAGATAATGGTAAGGTATACATTGGACAAACGGGGAGGAAACTGGAAACGAGAGTAGCGGAACACAAAAATGAAGCAAAGAAGAATGATGCCAGAACGGGACTATCACAACACACACTACAAGACGGACACATCTTCGACTTCGCTAATACGCAGATACTTGAGCGAATAGAAAACCAGGAGAGCAGACGGCCGAAATGTTCCATATCAAAATGCTGGGGGAAGACAAAACCGTAAACCTCCAGAGAGAATGTGGAACGTTCTGTACAACGTACGACGGGCTGAATAGCGAGGAAAGCAGACAGCCGAACAGGACAAATCGTTCGTCAGTCGGCAGAAGATGTGTATGAATGGAGTGTGTTTGGAGTGAATTCATGTGAGTTTGAATTTTAATTTGTAATGTGTTGTGAAAGCTTTGTAATCATTCGTGAATTATTGTAATTTAATGTGAATATTTTTTCGAAATAAATGTTTGTAAGCGTCCGACGATGGCTGAAGCATAGTAGGCCGAAACGTTACGTAACGACGAAGAAAACTGGTATCGTTTTTAATTTCACCGAGCAAAATCAACAAACAGAATACATAACAATTTTGCGGTGACAAATAAACCCTAAATCTTTTCGATGCTGTTCGATCAATCGAGACGAATATTGCTTGTTCGCGCGCGCAAGTCTGGATTATTCGGACACTTCTAGATCACTAATATCTTTCTAACGAAAAAAGCATTTTATTGCGCGAACTTAAAAACGTCACTTATCAGCGAACGAAAGACGTGTTGATCACGCGGGGGTTTTTTGATCTGATATGATTTCCAATATACATTAGACCTCTCCACATTCCAAAAGTCTTGAAATATGCATGGGTCAGCTCAGATTTTTGTTCCTTAGACATATCTTAACACGTTTTAACAGGTAAAGATAGCTTTAATCGCAATAGTAAATTTGTTAACTGGATTTTTATATAGAAAAGTAAATCAAATCCAAAGAAAATTAGTAGTGTTTTTTCTTGGTTTTGATATTCTTGTCTATATAAAAATCCAGTTAACAAATTTTCTATTGCGATTAGAGCTATGTTCACCTGTTAAAACATGTTAAGATATGTCTAAAGAACAACCTTTGAAGATTGGTGGGCATGCAGGGCCTATTAAATCAAAATGTAAGTGAGCTTACTATAGAAACATAGCGAAAACACGATTTTTGATTGGAGACACCTCTAAATACTATCCAAATTAAGTCATTTTTGGCGAAAGTTCTTAAATTCACACCTAGAACAAAAACCTGAGCTGACCCATGTATATTTCAAAACTTTTTCAAAAGATGGAGTGGTGTAATATATATATATATATATATATATATATATATATATATATATATATATATATATATATATATATATATATATATATATATATATATATATATATATATATATATATATATATATATATATATATATATATATATATATATATATATATATATATATATATATATATATATATATATATATATATATATATATATATATATATATATATATATATATATATATATATATATATATATATATATATATATATATATATATATATATATATATATATATATATATATATATATATATATATATATATATATATATATATATATATAGTACAGCTGACCTGCTATCGTAAGAAGTACTAAGAGAAAGGAAGGCTGCCTACTGCTACATGAATTCAATTTTGTTTTGCTAATTCTTTCTGCTTACACCAATTAAAAAATAATATAAAATGTGTTCTGCTAATGTTTCTGAAATCGTCAACCTTGACCGAATTTTGACGTTCGTTATATACTGCTGCAGCTGTTGAGGTCTGTATCTGATATATATGTAGTGATTTTAATAT
The DNA here is from genome assembly GCF_030247195.1 of Topomyia yanbarensis. NCBI lineage: Eukaryota > Metazoa > Arthropoda > Insecta > Diptera > Culicidae > Topomyia > Topomyia yanbarensis. The sequence continues at coordinate 88,330,774 of NC_080670.1, read as the reverse complement.
TCTGCTTTCTGGATAACATTGACACAGATAAACAGTTAATGTTGTGTCTGGCTGTCGATCGTGTGTTTTGACTGCTGATCGCTAGTACTGGTTCGGCTGCTGCTATGTTGACAATCTGCATGTCGACTGGACTGGAACTTCTGCGTGTGTTTGATCGCTGCTTGCTCGCGGGTAACAAATATCCTGGTGCATCATCCGTGATGATTAATTTGCTGGATTATCTCGTTACTCTGCTTCCAGGTATGATTGATGGTCCGGTGGACTTGCAGAATGGACATCGGATTGAACAGCGGGTCTGAGCTGCCGACTGGCTAGTGGAATGATGGTGGTGGGCGTCTGATTCAGCGAGCCTGTGCCGCCGACTGGCTGACTGGTCGTCTTCGATGGTGGTGATATTCTGGAACATATTATAGGGAACTTTTTAAGAAGAAAATGATGACAATGAAAAGGCTTCCTTGGAACCCTCCCTTTGGCGACGACGAGCTGCTTCTGTTTTTGTGATTACTTCAGGTAACATTCCTTGGAATCTCTGAGATATAATAGGGTGCAGATCCATCTACGACGACTGCGGCGAAGCCACTTCGTTGGTGGGACTGACTAGCGAGCTGGCCATGCCCGTTGACGATCGCGGCGTAGGGCTCACTTCCTTCTTCGAAAACGAATTTGATGATGTCGTACCTCGAAATAGCCAAACGTGTTTCTTGAATTATAAGTTTGTTCGAACGAAGCTCGGCCGTGAGCACGCGCAGGCGCTGAGCGCCGATGTGGTTGACAGATCAACCGTACTGGAACTTTCTCGTACAAACAGATGCAGCATGCATGCAATATAAACCACCACTGAAACAACACAATTACCTTAACTCATGTTGAACAGCTTGAATAAGCGTTCGGAGCAACGGGAATACCAGAAACTCAAGGATCAAGACGGAATGTGACTGGGAAAAAGACATTTCATTAGCTTTTTGAAATTCAAAGAAATTCAAAACTTAACTGGTGTGCAGAGGCCTCCGCCGATGAAGGAGTCCTAGTTCTCCTCGGTTGGTGAAGATATATTATCGCGGATGGGTCGCACGCATATCTTCGAGATTGCTCGTTGGAAGCTACCATCCTTTGTTCGTACTTTAACCACTCGTACATTCCAACGTGGACCTGTTTAAATCTCCGTCACGCGCGCCAGATGCCATTTCAATGGAGGTAAATTTTCTTCTTTGAAAACAACCATATTGCCCAAACGTATGTTGTCTCTTTGGGGTGTCCACTTCGTCCTTTTGTACAGATTCGACAAATACTATGTCGACTATTTTTGCCACCGAACCTGTGTGAATCGTTGTGCCTTTTGCCAGGCGGATAGCCGATTTTCCGGGATCTCTCCAAGATCTGGTTCCGTAATTGCCAATAAGGGTCGCTGTATTAGGAAATGTCCTGATGTCAGAGCTTCAAAATCGTCTGGGTCGTTGCTAACGGGGGTGAGCGGTCGTGAGTTCAGAATCGGCTCAATCTGAATCAAGAATGTCTGCATTTAGTCGTACACCAAGGTATGCAAGCCAATCGTACGTTTGAAAAATGTCTTAAACGGTTTGACAGCGGATTCCCATAGCCCGCCGAAATTAGCAGAACGTGTTTGAATAAACCGAAACTCAATTCTGTTGTCTACCGCCTCCTTTGCGACAGTGTTCTGGAACTGTTGGTTGTGAAACAGCTTGTGAGGTTCATCCAGCTCTCGTTTTGCACCAACAAAATTCTTTGCGTTGTCACACATTCTCAGCTCAGCTGCTGTCCCGCATGCAATAGTTTCCGGTGGTAGTGAGTAACTACGATTTTCGTCAGCGGGTGATGTGGGTCGAGAATGTACGGATTTGTACTATTTGTATTTGTATTTGTCATATATACACCAACAGGCAATTCAAAGCCCCAATGATGTCTTAATGCTAAACTTATGGCTAACAGTCAAATCGTTACAAACTTAATAAAAAAATAATACAGTAAAAATAATAACAATACAGTGAAAAAATATAAAAAAACAGCAATGAAGGAATCAGCCGAAATTAACGGGTACGTTAAAGGTTCTGGAAAATCGTAGACGTAGACCGGTTTTCGTAACTTGGAAGACGGATGGGATCTCTCCACGGCAGCCTACGAAGCGCAAAACGTAAAAAGCGTCGTTGCACGAACTCAATTCTGTCAACACCGTTGTTATAGTTTGGACTCCAAACTTCGCAACAGTACTCCAGGATTGACCGCGACAAAGAGCAGTACAGCGATTTCAGACAATAAATGTCCGTAAAATTTTTCGCAATCCTGAAGATGCATCCCAGCATTCGGGATGCTTTGCTAACTGGATATGAGACATGTTGTTTAAACGTAAGTTGCGAATCTAGTATCATTCCAAGATCCTTCACCTGACTAACGCGTTTGATTTCAGTGTCCAGTAGACGGTAGTTAAAACAAACCGGGTCTTTTTTTCGTGAGAACGATATCACCGAGCACTTCTTTGGATTTACACACATACGGTTCGTGTTACACCAGTCAGCGAAGGTTTCAAACTGTCGTTGCAGTAATCTACAATCTTCAGTAGAGCGGATGAGAAGAAACATCTTGAGATCGTCTGCGAAGGACAGGCGTGGAGTCTTCAGAACTAGATGGACGTCGTTGAAGTAAAGCAGAAACATCAGCGGTCCCAATTGACTTCCCTGGGGTACTCCTGACGTAGAAGTAAATGTGGGTGCCTGACAATCTCCAATGACAACCACTATTTCTCGACCTGAAAGGTAGGATCGAAATAACTGCAACAAATTACCGTTAATTCCAAATCTCTTCATTTTAGCAATTGTTATGTCATGGTTCACTTTGTCAAAAGCGGCAGATAGGTCTGTGTAGATAATATCGGTTTGAGCGCGACATTCCATACTCTCTGTTATGTAGGATGTTAGGCAAAGCAGGTTAGTCGTTGTCGAACGCCCAGACGTGAAGCCATGTTGATCGTCACTTAGGTACTGCTTGCAGTACGCCTGAAAAGGTTCCATAATCACCAGCTCGAACAACTTCGAGGCAGCACTCAATGAAGTAATTCCACGGTAATTATTGACGTCTCGCTTATTACCCTTTTTATGGACTGGGAACATGTTCGCGGACTTCCAGCAGGATGGAAAAATGCCAGCGGATTCCTTGCGCTGCTCATTCAGATATTTCCAGAAACGTTTTGGGTGCGATTTGAGATTACGCTGAATGTTTTGCTGATATCGAAAGAAACAATCTTGACTAGCTCGTTTATAAGCATGGTTGAGACTGACGTAATAGTTTCTAAGTGAGATTGTGCGATACTTGGTAAACCTCCGTAGAGCAGCTCTCTTAATGGACTTCAGTCGTCACATCGTGCTTGTTTGCCAAGGAGGGCCGGTTTGTTGATGATGAACTTTCTTCGGGACGTGTCTGTCAATAACATAACCCAAAACGTTGGAAAATGTTTGAACTGCGGTATCAACATCTTCGAGGTCCAGAACATTTAGCCAATCGAGAGTGGAGAAGAGGTCTGCGATACTGCGATGATCAGCTTTGTGGAAATCGTATAAGACGAGGACCGGAGGAACAATGTAATCGTGCGCCAGGGTGCGATCGATCGTGATGATCAATGGTAGGTGATGTGCTACTGGTTTCACTAGAGGAGAGGGAGCCATCACTACTGATGTAGCAAAAACCTGATCGCTGACAAAACAAAGATCAAGGTGGCGGTTATTCTCGTTGGCAATAGGATTAATTTGTAGTAACGTGGCTGAGCTGTAGCTGTCAAGAAGCCTCGCCGTCCCTGAGTGAAGAACGGAGCGATCGGAGTCCGGGTAAAGACATCCATTGCGGGAAGATTTCCACGAAATGCTGGGGAGATTGAAATCTCATAGTATGACGATCTCATCAACCGATTTAGCGTCTTCGAGGATGGTAAAAACTGAGCTGCAGTGTGATGTCACGGACTTGGTCGGGTGGGACGTACAACGCACACAAGTACAACTTACGGTCACCAAGGTCGACTATCGTCCAGACCTGCTCGAGGCAATCCCAGCAAGTCTTCTCAACAACTCGTGCCTTCAAGCTGCGATGAACTGCTACTAATACACCACCTCCAGTAGATTTACGGCTATTTCTAAGGTTCCGATCGCAACGTAAAACCTCATATCCAGTACCGAACACCTGACTGGAAAGCGTGTTATCGTTTAACCACGTTTCGACGAAGACGATGATATCAAAACTGTTATCGGAGACTGCAAGGCGATACTCCTCAACGGTTGAATTGATACCACCAACGTTTTGGTAGTATAGTAGCAGCTTGTCCCGTCGTTGTCCAAGGCTGAAAATCGAAGAGTTTTGAGGCAAAAAAGAGCTCACAGATGCTTCATACTTGCCTGCTGTATGTTTGCGGAAGACCCCTCGCCCCAACTCCACCACAGGACCGGGACGGCTGCTGGTCGCTGGTTGGAAGGAGTCGACTGTGATGGTGGGACTAGAGCTTCCATTTCCCGACGGTTTTCAGCTTCCCGGGATTCGGAAAATAAATAATAGATTTCCCGGGAAATCCTGGGATCCCGGGAATACAGAAGAAAAATAAAAAGGCGAATGATTTTCTTGAAAACAAAACAATAAATCGAAAAGTTATCAAACCCGTTAGATTGCATGTATATCTGTCCTAAAGGCAGTTGTCAGAAAATGGCGATTTGGTGGCCTTCACATCATTCAATCATTCGATAACTCGTCAATAAGTTTACGCAGTATCAACTCCTTTTGATGATTTTTCTTGGCTATATGTATAACCTAAATTTTGGTAATTACGATTACAATTGGGACTAAACGCAGCTGCTGGAGTTACTGTCCGAAATTGGAAATTGTTGTTCTGATACGATGGAATGTAATCAATTTAATGCAAAGCACCTTCTTTAATAATCTTGAATGAAAAGATCGAGCTGCTTCAGGGTAGTGGGCAATCATTTCCGATCAAATGAGAAAAGGTGATATATGGAATCCATTTCCGTCACAGTAAGATCAGCATCATTTCGAATTAAGTGTGAATCAAAATCAAGTAGACAATGGACGAACTGTACAGAGATGGACGAATCCCACCATCGATTTCTTGTTACGGGTGAGTATCTGGATTGTTTAATCTTATCCCTTCAAAAATCCTTTCTGCATCCTTGAAAGCGACATTCAAAGAGTGTGGATGCGCATGATGTATTGCTTTTCATACATTCAAAAATTTACAGATATTACACCTACGGTATAACAAATTAGACGAAATATGCATTCGATGAACTGACCAAATATTTCTGCAGACGTTCTAGAAACATTCCTTATTTTAAAAAGCGTTTCCGTTAAGCATGGTATCACTTAAAACCATCCCAAGTTTTGTAACATACACTCATCGATTTTTTAAGAAAGTACCGCGCGTCACTAACACTACAATCTGCATTTACTACTCACTCCAAATGTTTGCCGGTAAAAATATATCCTACAGAATTTCTTTCGCAGAAACTAAGCCTTTTGGAATAAATTAAAAATCTTTTTTCCCGGGATTCTCGAATCCCGGGAATGGGAAAACACAATTTCCCGGGAATCGGGAATCCCGGGAAATCCAAAAATCCCGCGATTCCCGGGAAATAATTTCCCGGGATGGAAGCTCTAAGGGGAACTAAGGCCTTCCTTAGAACTGGTGGCAAGTGTGCGTCCCGGTGACCGGGAAAACGGGGAACCGAGGGTTGTACTCAATGCAGTAGGGCTAGGTACCACTCGCGAACGGCAGCGGGTCGTTGGCATGAAAGGCGGCGTCGGATACCGAGAGGAGCTTTGCGCAATTGACGGTGAGCTGGAATCGAAGAACATTTCGGTGCTAGAAGGTTTCAAAATAGATGGATACTTGCCGCAGTATGAAGTTTGGAAGACCCTTTTTCCACTCCCGCACACAGAACCGGGACGACTGGTGAACTCTGGCTACAGTAGCTGGACTGTGGCGGGGGGATCGAGGGCTTCCATAGTACAAGCGGCGGTGCATCCCGGAGGCCGATGTAACCTATTGACGAAATTCATCCTGTCTCTGCTGGTCGAAGTTAAATTCGCGAACCAGCACTCCAGTTGGCCAAGTAGATGCTCTGAGTGCCACGTCCTTCAGTGCACTCGGAAGCTCGACTCGGAAGGAAACAAAATTGAGCTTTGTTAGATCAGCATCCTTCTTAACAAGATTGCTTTGGGTGTATCGCTTATTCCAAGGCATTCTGGGTCATAGCGACGATATCTTCCACTGTATGGTTTGGATCGAGGCGGCTCAGGTGGACCCAGAACTGTTCCCGCTCATCAGCAACTGTTCTGATTTCCCGCTGAATTGCTCGAGTACCACAGACAGTGGCTGCAGTGGCGCGAATTTTAGCGTAATTCTCGCGACTTCTTTTTGGAGTGGGTAGATCCCCCGGAATTCGCTTGACAGACAGCCCCCTTTGAGCTACAGAAACAAATTTAGCCGGAAAATGTGTCTCAATGCGGTTGGAGAGATTAGACACGACTGCGTTCAGGTTATCTACTGCCTCGCACAATTTTTAGTGTCCGCGATGGAAGCAGCGGAATCGGTTTGCTCCATCCACTTGTTGAAACTGCAAGCACAATTGTCGCACAGCCAGTATAAGTTCTTATTAAATCCGGACAACAAGTCCAAAGCAGATCTCTGCATACCAGGAATGCAAGTGCGGTGAAAAACCGATCCACAGTTGCCACAACATGCAATTTTCTAGATCCCATTAACAGGAGAGTCACATGTTTTACAAGCAGAATTCATTGCTACTTTCTATCCGTCTTTTTGACGTGTGGGAAGCACTTTCCGCCACACGCCTGTAGATGGCGAACGTACTGCGTTCTGTGTAAAATTTAGTGGGTGAATCCGCAGTGATGCAAACAATATCACGAGACAAACGAAAAATCACTACTGAAAATCTTTGGTTTTTCGTTTCAAATACACAAACCAACACAAAACTATGCAGGAGATTGGCACGGTGAACGAATATTTTCGACTTCGACGGTAATTTGATGAGTTATTCACACAAATAAAACACTATGAAAAATCAAAACAGTACAGCACGTCTGTTTACACGATCAATCAACTGTACGATGCCTGCGATTCGGTGAAACTGATGCATGTCGTAACCGGCCGCCAACACACATCATCCCTTCCTTGAGAATCGGCTTTAGTGACACAATGCGCGACGAGTCCCGCACGTGGGGTCGCTTGGACAAATCAGCAAGTTCTTGTGGAAAGCTTTCTTCTTGTGCAAGCCGAACCAGTGCTCGCAGTGCATCGTTGAGCTCAGACGATGTGATCGGCCCATACCTTCTACAGTTGCGGTTGACAGCTTGTGCGTTGAACCGGAAACGGCGAATATAAGCCGTAACGCAAACTAACTCCGACAGTAACAGGTTTTCAAGTGGAGCAACCCGCGATTTCGATGTCAGCAGCCGCACGGTTACAGATCCAGTCCCTGTAACTGTCCTAATATAAATACAGGCTCCGTAAGCTGCTTCAGAGACGTCACAAAACCCATGTAGCTCCTCTGCTACAATGTTGCTAGATAGTCCAACCCACTGAGGAACAGAGAGACTATCTAAACCAGCCAGTTTTCTCCGATACTCTTACCAGTATTCCTGTAGCTCTGCCAGGAGCGGTTCATCCCGAGAACACTTTTGTTTCCATAACTCTTGGATGAATATTTTTGCTTGAATAATGACAGGCCCCACAAGGCCTAACGGGTAAAACAGTCGGAAGACATCTGAGAGCACTGTTCGTTCGTTCCAGGTTAGAGTAGTGAATCGAAAGCTGGGTTCCCACACAAGTCCTATCGTTTTGATGGTTGAACTAGACGAGTCTAACTCTAGGATCGACCGATCGTCCCTTAACTGCTCGTTCTGTAGGAGCTCTTTGCTGTTGGAATTCCATTTGCGAAGTGAAAATCCTGCTAACTGTAAAAGCTCGACCAGCTGTTCAATCAACTTCCTTCCATCCTTCACGTCGTCTACACCTGAGAGCATATCGTCCACGTTGAAGTCCTACTTGAGCACCTTATCAGCATTTGTATGCTTTCTTCTCCTTCCTCAGCTAAGCTTCGCAGGCATTTTGTGGCCAGATATGGCGCAGACGCGAACCGTACGTAACGGTCGTCAATTCGAAAGTACAGATTGGCTCTTCGATAGAATCTCTCCACAAGATCCGTTGTAGAGGTTGATCCGTTGCCTGAACTCGGACCATTCGGTACATCTTGGTGATGTCGGCTAATATTGCAAATCGGTGGATAAGGAATCGTAACGTGATGTTGAGGAGGTCTTCCTGTACAACGGGTCCGACCATCAAGCCGTCGTTCAAAGAAATGCCCGTTGATGTTCGACAAGAGCCATCTAAAACTACTCGGAGTTTCGTGGTGGTACTGTTCGGCTTTAGACCAGTATGATGCGGAAAATAAAATGTCTTCCCTGAGGTGGTATCATCGATGACCTCTTTCATGTGCCCGAGAGTTTGATATTCGTGGATAAACTATACACCGTCTTCAGGTCTGGGTTAACTGCAAATCGTCGTTCGAGTCCCATGAACCGTTTGAGAGCAGTTGCCTTTGAATCTCCTAATTTGCTGATAACGAATTCCTTCTTTGGCAGTGCCACAACAAATCTACCATTCTCGTCTCTTACTGTAGTCTCCTTGAAAAACTGTTCGCAGGTGGTTTCTGCGACGGAGTTAGTGCTGGCGGTTCGACAGGTCTCTAATTCCCAAAATCTGCTGAGCTGCTCTTCGGTTTCCGCCGTCGAGCACACGTGAACCAGTGAACATGGCTCGCTATTTGTACTGTTGGGAACTCTTCCCGAGACTATCCACCCAAACACTGTATTCTGCAGAGTCGGTCCTGATGGACTTTTACCTTTTGTCGCTCATCTTTCAGCAAGTCCATGTAATATTCAGCTCCAATAATCAAATCGACCGGTCCAGGCTCGTGAAAACTGGGATTGGCTATCAACGTAGAATCAGGAAGTTCCCAATCGGCAGGATTGAAACTCGTCGTCGGAAGTAACACAGTCAGCTTCGGCAGCACATGGAACTGCATCTCTTCAGTGAATTGCGAAATGATCCTAGACCTAGGACCGACCTCTGCACTAACTACTTTGGTGGAAACCGATCGAGCTGATCCAATCCCTTGTACCGACAAATATGTAGGAGAATCACGGAACTGCAGCTTGCTCGCAAAACTGGCAGTCATGAGACAGTGCTGGGAACACGAGTCTAGCAGAGCTCATTCCAGCGTCGCTCTACCAAAGCGATCCTTGATTGTTACGAAAGCGGTAGACAGAAGTATGTTGTGTGTAGGTGTGATGGGGAGTGCGACATAATTTTGACTTGTGGTGGGTGTGTTGGTGGCTGGAGGTGTGTTGTTTGTGCGCTGCAAGCTGGCAGTGGTGGTGTGTGTGCGTTGGTTCGAATTGTGTTTCTTAGCCTTTGGCGATCACGATAGCTCGTCTTGTGTCGGAGGTTTCGGCTGCGAGCGTGGAACGGATGATCTGGATGGTCCATGCAGCATGGAATGGTGCTTTTGTTGACAATGACGGCAGACCCCTCTCGCAGGAATTTGCGAACTGTCCTGGACGCAGACAGTTTCGACACAGTCTGTGTTTAGCGACGGTATCGAATTCTTCGTGTACGCTGAAAATAAACTATAAAATTTACAGAGTTTGCATATTTTTTTGTTTAAGTCCTTGTTTGTTACACTATTCCTGAAACGTTTTTAACTATTTCCAAACTATTCATATAATACTCACCATACAGCGGATACTACCAATACCTTTCCGAGCATATATTGAAGAATTGTATACTACATCGCACTTTTGTGCCAGAGGTTAATATTGCCATGGTGGTCTTTGTTATACGTATGTCTTTACATTGCTCCAAAGGTCGTCAAATGGTGGAATAACAAAATTCTCACAAGTTTCCTATCTCATGCCTCCACGCGAGTCTAAGTCTATTGATGACATTTGGTCCTTAGACCGGCGACGACTGGGTGCTATCAGCCTTCTGCCGATAGTAGCTGAATGAGAGGATGCGAACAGATCTAGTCGAGAAAACATTGCCGTAAAAATGAATAGTTGATCGGAAATTAGCCCCAATACAACTAATCTGACTAGTATCGATGATCACGGGTCAATACGTATTGAAAATTCGCCGCGTCTGTTTTTATGAACCTTTCAAGCTCCGTTACTGCTATCAAGCCCGTGCATCAGGTTAACAATCCTTTATATTTCCCTTCAGTGTTCGTTATTATCGCTCGTATACTTGTATTCCAAAAACAATCCGATATGGAAAATAAGAAATATTTTCCACGATTTATAACATCTCGAGCTAACTTTGCCTGTATAATGTGTTATCACTCGGTAGTTTTCAAGTCAATAAATATATCGTAGAGATGAAGTAACAAATTCCGTCTAAATACTGTTTCAATAAATAGTGATCCGGCCCATTACGCAGATAAGATTAGCTTACCTAGGCAATACTCCTACGGTCGGATGTGTGGAGTTCAAATTGCTTTTGTTTAGGGAATATAGGATACTCTCGGTAGCCGGCTGTACAGAGTTTAAGAAGAACCAAAAACTAAACAAGATCTTTTCTTTTTCGAGTCATCGTGCACTCGAAGACTAACTAAACAACTACCTAATAAAATATACTTTATAGGTCGCATCGCTTGCTTGGAGCGAATCCTAGTCCTGATACCCTTCCAAACTACCAACTCCGCGACACCTATGGAAGAGTCTGATGAATCGTCGTCCTTCCGTTAAGTAGGTGGAGCATCAACACTTCCTGTCTACCTTATCCTTTATCCTTCCTCGTGAACGATGAAGATGGGGGCGGCCGGCAATGATGGCTATCATGCTGTTGAGGTTTTACTGTGGGTCGGATTGGTATGAATTTCTACTTACCATTTCCTAAGCAACTCTTATTAGATAATCAGCAGTCAAACATGATGAAGTCAGTGTGCAATCCGCTAAAATCATCGTCACAACGCAACGCAACGCAAAGTCTGTGTTTAGCGACAGTCTCGGCACGATGTGGAAAGTTCATCCGTTGAAATGCAGAACACTGCAAAGCAGGATGCCACGATTCACTGCAGAATGCGCATCTGTTTGACGTTTTCACCACTGTGTGACAGACAGCTGTTTTCGAAGAACCATGATCGACGAAGTTGGATTTAGCAAAAGCCACTGACTGGAGTACATCACAATGATTGCGCAAGAAGCTGAGCATAGCAGTATACATGGGAACATCCTTTTAATTGTGATGAGTTTCCCACTGAAGCAGCGTGGTGGAATCGTGCTTAGAAAACAAACAAAAGTTAACGTCGTTGAAATACAGAAGAAAAATCAATGGACCGAGATGGCTGCCTTGCGGAATACCAGATGAAGCAAAAAACTCTTCGGATACACAATCACCTATCTTGACTGCTAGACGACGATCACTGAGATACGATTGCATCCAACGGAGAATATTAGTACCAAAGCCAAGTCTATCCAATTTTGCCACTGCAATAGCGTGATTTATCTTGTCAAAAGCAGCTGAAAGGTCCGTGTAGATAACGTCAGTTTGAAGGCCGTCCGACATAGCATCTGTAACATATGTTGTGAACGACAGAAGATTCGTAGAAGTTGAACGTTTCGGCATAAATCCATGCTGAGTCTCGGAGATATACTGTTTGCAGTGGCTGGAGATGTATTCCAACACAGCCATTTCAAACAGCTTAGGAACTGCGCTTAGCGTTGTAATACCACGGTAGTTGTCAACTACCTTTTTATCACCTTTTTTGTGAACTGGAAACATGAAGGAGGATTTCCAGAGTTCGGGAAATACTCCGGTTGTTAGCGACAATTAAAACAGATGACAAAGAGGTTCAATTAGACCGGCAGAGCATTTTTTTTAGAATAATAGTTGGTATACCATCTGGGCCTGCCGAGGTTGAAGCCTTCATTTTGCTAATCGCCAGTTGTACCATATTATTGTCCATATTGATAGAGTTCAAAGACTGGTATGATTGAGGTACATAGAGAGCCGCGCGTGAAGCCTGGGTCGGTGTCAGTTTCTCGTTGGAGAAAACACTCGCGTACTTTTCAGAGAATAGTTGGCAAATCTCCTGTAATCTAGAGCTCATACGTCCTCCATAGCTCATCGTTGAAGGCAACCCGGATTCCTTTCTTTGCTCGTTTACATGCTTCCAGAATGTTTTAGGTTCGGACTTCAACTTACGTTGCACGTTTCGCAAGTAATCGGCATGGCAACGCTTCGATGTCTTTTTATAGACTTGGTTAACATGAACGTAGTGTTGTCGCAGCACGTAGCCCCCAAACTTGGAGTACTTCTTCAGAGCGGCTCTTTTAGTCGCTTTTAACCGTCTCAGCTCGGCAGTGTGCCACGCTGTGTGCTTAGATTGAAGGCCACTTCTTTTGGGTCATAGCGATCGATAGCATAGTTCATAACATTGGAGAAGGTCTGCACTGCAACGTTGACATCATCATTGTCGAGATTTTCAGTCCAGTGGATATTCGACAGGAAGTCAATAATGCTATTAAAGTTGGCTTTTCTAAAATTATAGCTGACGGTGTCAGAAGCATTGCAGTCATGCTTCACTCGAATCGCTTCAAGCAATATATGCAGGGGAGGGTGGTGTCTAACAGACTTTACCAGGGGGAACGGTGCTGCGATAACTTTTGGCGCGTAGTCAGATTTGCTCGAAAAACAGAGATCAAGGATTCTGTTGTTCTCGTTCACCACATTATTCGTTTGGCGCAGCAGATTTAGACTGTAGCAGTCAAGCAAACTGGTGATACCCGCATGAAAACATGACAGTTCGAGATCAGCGAACATAAATCCATCAGAAGCAGAGCGCCATTTTAATCCGGAGAAATTGAAATCACCAACAATCAGGATCTCATCAACCGGGCTTGCTTGAGCGGAAATCCGTTCCAGTACTCAGTATGTGAATCAATCAATGTCGAATCGCGAGTGCGGTCCGGTGGAAGATAAACCACGCAAAGAAAAAGTGCGTAGCCAGCCAGTTTGATTCGCACCCACACCTGCTCGACACAGACCCCCAAAGGATCGTCAATCAGTTGCGCTTTCAATCGACGATGGATAGCCACAAGTACCCCGCCGCCGGTAGCCTTGAGACTGTTGCGTGAGCTGCGATCAGTTCGGAAAACATCGTAGTTGGTACCAAATGCTTGCACTGACAGAGTGCTATCGCTAAGCCACGTCTCTGTGAGGGCGATTATGTCGAAGCATTCATCCGAACTTGCTGCCAAATAATCTTCGATTACTGAATTCATACCGCCGGCATTCTGGTAATATATTTGTAGGTTTGAATGCCGCGATTGATTGCCGTTGGTATCGATTTGGAAGACCCCTTCATCACTCCTGTACACAGGACCGGGACGACTGGTGAACGCTGGCTGCAATGGCTCGACTGTGGCAGGGGGATCAAGGGCTTCCATAGTGCTAGCTGCAGTGCGTCCCAGCGTGCGATGAGTCATAGCATAGCATAGAGTGCTTAGTCCTTCTGTGATCGTTGTAGAGCCGAATGTGCTATGAAGAGACATGCTCGTTACGATGGGATCAAAATTTTGTTTTTGACATTGAAGATTCACAGCGGCGGTAGAGTTGTGTTCATCAGCAGACTGTAAGTGAAATTTATATTGAGGGCGTGCAGCATCTTGTATTGCTTCGGAAGGACATATACCCTTCTTGGCTTTACCTGACTCTTCTGTGTCGCCGATTCGTCAGGTAGACCGAGATTGCTCGCCGGGGTACAAGAAGTTGGACAGACGAGTTTATCCAGAATAGCTTGGCGCTACTGTCCACCACCAGATGGATTCTTCTCCGCCGCAATCCTGATGATAGGTCGTTGGATTTTTGAATTGGTCACAAATTCACGGAAGTAGATGTTCTCCGGCTAAGAGTCTTTGGACAGAGCCTTATCCCTGTATGATTTGCTAACGCCAACTTTGAAAGTAATGAAGCTCAGAGATGAGAGATCCTTGTCCTTAGGAACTAGACGAACTATTCTCGGTTGCAGATTCTCCCCCAGACAATCTTTCACAAGGGTAGAAACTTCATCATCCGTCGTGCTGGGATCGAATGCTGACAAGTAAACCCATACCAGCTCCTCAGGTGGTGAAATTGTTTTTATTGTTTCAAACGCAGCTTTGGATCCACGAATATTAGGAATTTTTGTTTTGAGCGAATCATCTTCGCGTTTGCGCTTAGGCGTGTTTGAAACTGGATTATATTCAGCAATTTGTTTCCAAGGCGTTATAGTTGGGGATAGCGGTTTTGAGTCAACTTTAACCGAGAGAGCTTTGACGACATCTTTCAAATCAGCTATGTCGTTCTTTATAGATTTCAGAGAATTGTCGTCAGGCACTATGTCGCAACAACGCGAAGCCATTCTACGGAAATTATCATTAGAGAATAAATCAGCACAGCCGTTGCACATCCAGAATAGATTCCGTGGGTGGTTCTCAGGACGTCACGAACATCATAATCCATCTTGACGCATATCATGTGGAACGAATTTCCGCAGTATCCACGACATGTGATTCGATCAGAATCATTAACCACATTCGAGCAGTTGTTACAAGCCATGCTTTTGATGTAGAAATAACGCCTAGCGGGTATGCAATATGCAACTACCCACCAGCAGATGTCGATTATATATATATATATATATATATATATATATATATATATATATATATATATATATATATATATATATATATATATATATATATATATATATATATATATATATATATATATATATATATATATATATATATATATATATATATATATATATATATATATATATATATATATATATATATATATATATATATATATATATATATAATCGACATCTGCTGGTGGGTAGTTGCATATTGCATACCCGCTAGGCGTTATTTCTACATCAAAAGCATGGCTTGTAACAACTGCTCGAATGTGGTTAATGATTCTGATCGAATCACATGTCGTGGATACTGCGGAAATTCGTTCCACATGATATGCGTCAAGATGGATTATGATGTTCGTGACGTCCTGAGAACCACCCACGGAATCTATTCTGGATGTGCAACGGCTGTGCTGATTTATTCTCTAATGATAATTTCCGTAGAATGGCTTCGCGTTGTTGCGACATAGTGCCTGACGACAATTCTCTGAAATCTATAAAGAACGACATAGCTGATTTGAAAGATGTCGTCAAAGCTCTCTCGGTTAAAGTTGACTCAAAACCGCTATCCCCAACTATAACGCCTTGGAAACAAATTGCTGAATATAATCCAGTTTCAAACACGCCTAAGCGCAAACGCGAAGATGATTCGCTCAAAACAAAAATTCCTAATATTCGTGGATCCAAAGCTGCGTTTGAAACAATAAAAACAATTTCACCACCTGAGGAGCTGGTATGGGTTTACTTGTCAGCATTCGATCCCAGCACGACGGATGATGAAGTTTCTACCCTTGTGAAAGATTGTCTGGGAGAGAATCTGCAACCGAGAATAGTTCGTCTAGTTCCTAAGGACAAGGATCTCTCATCTCTGAGCTTCATTACTTTCAAAGTTGGCGTTAGCAAATCATACAGGGATAAGGCTCTGTCCAAAGACTCTTAGCCGGAGAACATCTACTTCCGTGAATTTGTGACCAATTCAAAAATCCAACGACCTATCATCAGGATTGCGGCGGAGAAGAATCCATCTGGTGGTGGACAGTAGCGCCAAGCTATTCTGGATAAACTCGTCTGTCCAACTTCTTGTACCCCGGCGAGCAATCTCGGTCTACCTGACGAATCGGCGACACAGAAGAGTCAGGTAAAGCCAAGAAGGGTATATGTCCTTCCGAAGCAATACAAGATGCTGCACGCCCTCAATATAAATTTCACTTACAGTCTGCTGATGAACACAACTCTACCGCCGCTGTGAATCTTCAATGTCAAAAACAAAATTTTGATCCCATCGTAACGAGCATGTCTCTTCATAGCACATTCGGCTCTACAACGATCACAGAAGGACTAAGCACTCTATGCTATGCTATGACTCATCGCACGCTGGGACGCACTGCAGCTAGCACTATGGAAGCCCTTGATCCCCCTGCCACAGTCGAGCCATTGCAGCCAGCGTTCACCAGTCGTCCCGGTCCTGTGTACAGGAGTGATGAAGGGGTCTTCCAAATCGATACCAACGGCAATCAATCGCGGCATTCAAACCTACAAATATATTACCAGAATGCCGGCGGTATGAATTCAGTAATCGAAGATTATTTGGCAGCAAGTTCGGATGAATGCTTCGACATAATCGCCCTCACAGAGACGTGGCTTAGCGATAGCACTCTGTCAGTGCAAGCATTTGGTACCAACTACGATGTTTTCCGAACTGATCGCAGCTCACGCAACAGTCTCAAGGCTACCGGCGGCGGGGTACTTGTGGCTATCCATCGTCGATTGAAAGCGCAACTGATTGACGATCCTTTGGGGGTCTGTGTCGAGCAGGTGTGGGTGCGAATCAAACTGGCTGGCTACGCACTTTTTCTTTGCGTGGTTTATCTTCCACCGGACCGCACTCGCGATTCGACATTGATTGATTCACATACTGAGTACTGGAACGGATTTCCGCTCAAGCAAGCCCGGTTGATGAGATCCTGATTGTTGGTGATTTCAATTTCTCCGGATTAAAATGGCGCTCTGCTTCTGATGGATTTATGTTCGCTGATCTCGAACTGTCATGTTTTCATGCGGGTATCACCAGTTTGCTTGACTGCTACAGTCTAAATCTGCTGCGCCAAACGAATAATGTGGTGAACGAGAACAACAGAATCCTTGATCTCTGTTTTTCGAGCAAATCTGACTACGCGCCAAAAGTTATCGCAGCACCGTTCCCCCTGGTAAAGTCTGTTAGACACCACCCTCCCCTGCATATATTGCTTGAAGCGATTCGAGTGAAGCATGACTGCAATGCTTCTGACACCGTCAGCTATAATTTTAGAAAAGCCAACTTTAATAGCATTATTGACTTCCTGTCGAATATCCACTGGACTGAAAATCTCGACAATGATGATGTCAACGTTGCAGTGCAGACCTTCTCCAATGTTATGAACTATGCTATCGATCGCTATGACCCAAAAGAAGTGGCCTTCAATCTAAGCACACAGCGTGGCACACTGCCGAGCTGAGACGGTTAAAAGCGACTAAAAGAGCCGCTCTGAAGAAGTACTCCAAGTTTGGGGGCTACGTGCTGCGACAACACTACGTTCATGTTAACCAAGTCTATAAAAAGACATCGAAGCGTTGCCATGCCGATTACTTGCGAAACGTGCAACGTAAGTTGAAGTCCGAACCTAAAACATTCTGGAAGCATGTAAACGAGCAAAGAAAGGAATCCGGGTTGCCTTCAACGATGAGCTATGGAGGACGTATGAGCTCTAGATTACAGGAGATTTGCCAACTATTCTCTGAAAAGTACGCGAGTGTTTTCTCCAACGAGAAACTGACACCGACCCAGGCTTCACGCGCGGCTCTCTATGTACCTCAATCATACCAGTCTTTGAACTCTATCAATATGGACAATAATATGGTACAACTGGCGATTAGCAAAATGAAGGCTTCAACCTCGGCAGGCCCAGATGGTATACCAACTATTATTCTAAAAAAAATGCTCTGCTGGTCTAATTGAACCTCTTTGTCATCTGTTTTAATTGTCGCTAACAACCGGAGTATTTCCCGAACTCTGGAAATCCTCCTTCATGTTTCCAGTTCACAAAAAAGGTGATAAAAAGGTAGTTGACAACTACCGTGGTATTACAACGCTAAGCGCAGTTCCTAAGCTGTTTGAAATGGCTGTGTTGGAATACATCTCCAGCCACTGCAAACAGTATATCTCCGAGACTCAGCATGGATTTATGCCGAAACGTTCAACTTCTACGAATCTTCTGTCGTTCACAACATATGTTACAGATGCTATGTCGGACGGCCTTCAAACTGACGTTATCTACACGGACCTTTCAGCTGCTTTTGACAAGATAAATCACGCTATTGCAGTGGCAAAATTGGATAGACTTGGCTTTGGTACTAATATTCTCCGTTGGATGCAATCGTATCTCAGTGATCGTCGTCTAGCAGTCAAGATAGGTGATTGTGTATCCGAAGAGTTTTTTGCTTCATCTGGTATTCCGCAAGGCAGCCATCTCGGTCCATTGATTTTTCTTCTGTATTTCAACGACGTTAACTTTTGTTTGTTTTCTAAGCACGATTCCACCACGCTGCTTCAGTGGGAAACTCATCACAATTAAAAGGATGTTCCCATGTATACTGCTATGCTCAGCTTCTTGCGCAATCATTGTGATGTACTCCAGTCAGTGGCTTTTGCTAAATCCAACTTCGTCGATCATGGTTCTTCGAAAACAGCTGTCTGTCACACAGTGGTGAAAACGTCAAACAGATGCGCATTCTGCAGTGAATCGTGGCATCCTGCTTTGCAGTGTTCTGCATTTCAACGGATGAACTTTCCACATCGTGCCGAGACTGTCGCTAAACACAGACTTTGCGTTGCGTTGCGTTGTGACGATGATTTTAGCGGATTGCACACTGACTTCATCATGTTTGACTGCTGATTATCTAATAAGAGTTGCTTAGGAAATGGTAAGTAGAAATTCATACCAATCCGACCCACAGTAAAACCTCAACAGCATGATAGCCATCATTGCCGGCCGCCCCCATCTTCATCGTTCACGAGGAAGGATAAAGGATAAGGTAGACAGGAAGTGTTGATGCTCCACCTACTTAACGGAAGGACGACGATTCATCAGACTCTTCCATAGGTGTCGCGGAGTTGGTAGTTTGGAAGGGTATCAGGACTAGGATTCGCTCCAAGCAAGCGATGCGACCTATAAAGTATATTTTATTAGGTAGTTGTTTAGTTAGTCTTCGAGTGCACGATGACTCGAAAAAGAAAAGATCTTGTTTAGTTTTTGGTTCTTCTTAAACTCTGTACAGCCGGCTACCGAGAGTATCCTATATTCCCTAAACAAAAGCAATTTGAACTCCACACATCCGACCGTAGGAGTATTGCCTAGGTAAGCTAATCTTATCTGCGTAATGGGCCGGATCACTATTTATTGAAACAGTATTTAGACGGAATTTGTTACTTCATCTCTACGATATATTTATTGACTTGAAAACTACCGAGTGATAACACATTATACAGGCAAAGATAGCTCGAGATGTTATAAATCGTGGAAAATATTTCTTATTTTCCATATCGGATTGTTTTTGGAATACAAGTATACGAGCGATAATAACGAACACTGAAGGGAAATATAAAGGATTGTTAACCTGATGCACGGGCTTGATAGCAGTAACGGAGCTTGAAAGGTTCATAAAAACAGACGCGGCGAATTTTCAATACGTATTGACCCGTGATCATCGATACTAGTCAGATTAGTTGTATTGGGGCTAATTTCCGATCAACTATTCATTTTTACGGCAATGTTTTCTCGACTAGATCTGTTCGCATCCTCTCATTCAGCTACTATCGGCAGAAGGCTGATAGCACCCAGTCGTCGCCGGTCTAAGGACCAAATGTCATCAATAGACTTAGACTCGCGTGGAGGCATGAGATAGGAAACTTGTGAGAATTTTGTTATTCCACCATTTGACGACCTTTGGAGCAATGTAAAGACATACGTATAACAAAGACCACCATGGCAATATTAACCTCTGGCACAAAAGTGCGATGTAGTATACAATTCTTCAATATATGCTCGGAAAGGTATTGGTAGTATCCGCTGTATGGTGAGTATTATATGAATAGTTTGGAAATAGTTAAAAACGTTTCAGGAATAGTGTAACAAACAAGGACTTAAACAAAAAAATATGCAAACTCTGTAAATTTTATAGTTTATTTTCAGCGTACACGAAGAATTCGATACCGTCGCTAAACACAGACTGTGTCGAAACTGTCTGCGTCCAGGACAGTTCGCAAATTCCTGCGAGAGGGGTCTGCCGTCATTGTCAACAAAAGCACCATTCCATGCTGCATGGACCATCCAGATCATCCGTTCCACGCTCGCAGCCGAAACCTCCGACACAAGACGAGCTATCGTGATCGCCAAAGGCTAAGAAACACAATTCGAACCAACGCACACACACCACCACTGCCAGCTTGCAGCGCACAAACAACACACCTCCAGCCACCAACACACCCACCACAAGTCAAAATTATGTCGCACTCCCCATCACACCTACACACAACATACTTCTGTCTACCGCTTTCGTAACAATCAAGGATCGCTTTGGTAGAGCGACGCTGGAATGAGCTCTGCTAGACTCGTGTTCCCAGCACTGTCTCATGACTGCCAGTTTTGCGAGCAAGCTGCAGTTCCGTGATTCTCCTACATATTTGTCGGTACAAGGGATTGGATCAGCTCGATCGGTTTCCACCAAAGTAGTTAGTGCAGAGGTCGGTCCTAGGTCTAGGATCATTTCGCAATTCACTGAAGAGATGCAGTTCCATGTGCTGCCGAAGCTGACTGTGTTACTTCCGACGACGAGTTTCAATCCTCCTTTCAAATCAGCTATGTCGTTCTTTATAGATTTCAGAGAATTGTCGTCAGGCACTATGTCGCAACAACGCGAAGGCATTCTACGGAAATTATCATTAGAGAATAAATCAGCACAGCCGTTGCACATCCAGAATAGATTCCGTGGGTGGTTCTCAGGACGTCACGAACATCATAATCCATCTTGACGCATATCATGTGGAACGAATTTCCGCAGTATCCACGACATGTGATTCGATCAGAATCATTAACCACATTCGAGCAGTTGTTACAAGCCATGCTTTTGATGTAGAAATAACGCCTAGCGGGTATGCAATATGCAACTACCCACCAGCAGATGTCGATTATATATATATATATATATATATATATATATATATATATATATATATATATATATATATATATATATATATATATATATATATATATATATATATATATATATATATATATATATATATATATATATATATATATATATATATATATATATATATATATATATATATATATATATATATATATATATATATATATATATATATATATATATATATATATATATATATATATATATATATATATATATATATATATATAAAGAGGTACTGACTACATGTTGCCACATTCAATGATATATTTCATTTTGTGCAATAAACGCTTCTACTAGTCTGAAAAATAATCAGTACGCTCTGTTCAACTATGAAATTGTAGGGTGTAGACATTGATCATCTTTACTTCCATTTGCAAATTTGATATTTTTTCACTTCTCCAACAGGTGTTTTAAAGAGACATCTCGAAAAGTAAACAGGAATACAGTTTGACCAAAGTAGGGCCATTTTCTGCTTTGATCGTCATTCATTTTTATTCACGTTCGACACAGTAGGTTGAAGTACGATATTTTGCTTCGATATACGGGTAGATTTTTATGTTGGTAGTGGTGGAGCAGTTTTTAGCTTTTGTTGCAGGCAAGATGAGAAGGTAGCAGATGCAGCTCGTAATAGTAAACACAGAAGTTCTGTTTGCCGACGAGGAATATGAACCGAAACTGTCTTTTGGTATAAGTACCAAACGCCTGGAATTATGCAAAATTCCCAAGTGGGAAACATTTTGGACAAGAACAATTTCTTTGTGCATGAGGGCACATGCCTTACATAAAGTATGGTTTTTTTGTTTTAGTGTTTCGGATTCTCCTCGTTAGTAACCAGCACCATCTGGGTGTCCAGTTAGACTATGTATCTGAACTAGTACCCAAATTAGCACTAGTTAGATCGAGACATCACTCGGTATAAGCCAGTGGTTTAGTGTTCACGCAAGACGTGTGACTTTTTGGAATTTACTGTCTAACTAGTGCTAATTTGGGTATTAGTTCAGATACATAGTCTAACTGGACTGGATGGTGCTGGTTAC
The DNA here is from genome assembly GCF_030247195.1 of Topomyia yanbarensis. Lineage (NCBI taxonomy): Eukaryota > Metazoa > Arthropoda > Insecta > Diptera > Culicidae > Topomyia > Topomyia yanbarensis. The sequence continues at coordinate 88,308,711 of NC_080670.1, read as the reverse complement.
TGACGAGGAGAATCCGAAACACTAAAACAAAAAAAACCATGATTTTTTAATGGTCACCTAAACGAAACAAGGGAAATCGCTGTAAAATAAAAACTGTTGAAGATAGAGTTTCTAAATTTTCAACAAAGTTACTCAGAATTGATTTCTTTACATTTGTTATGAAGGTTGTATTGTTCTATCTTTTTGCATTCAAGAGCAAAATTTTTTATTTCAGAAATCGAGAGAGCCACCCTAACTTTGATTTCCTCAAAATGAAGGACACTTATCGTAGAGAATTTGTTCCAAAGACACTGAATGTCTATAACTAACGGTTTATAAGTTCTGGATTTTTGACCAAAAAAATTGATTTGTTGCCCATGGTGCATTTTATGGTGTAAGGTCGTTCGGCGGAACGATAGTTCCATGTACTTTGAGTGATTCCGCAAAACTTCCAATTTTTGAATAATAAATCGATTAGTAGGGTAGAGCACTACACTACAAAACCATTATCCATTAGAACATTTATTCATACTTCGCAACTTACGTGACAGTCAATCAAAACAATTCTTCACAAAATGCCTAGATTGCCCGGTCCTGATTTCTGTGCCTTTTGTCGAACAATACACGTTAACCAAATGGCCCCAAGTTACACAATGAATTTCCTCTCCGTGATACTCGATGATGAATCGCGTTGTAAGCACAAGCTCGGCCTTAGTCAGATCCTAGGGGAAGAAAGAGCAGGTTATCATTTTCTCATTAGTTATGATTAAGATCCGGAGATGGACCTTGATTACTTTAAAACGATTTATAGAAAAATAATAGAATTTAATTTCGAAGTAAAGCAACTAGTACTAATAAATTACAGCAATAAATAAATACACTGATAGAATATATTCGTAAATCGCTATGAATTAGATTCGTACAGAAAATTTTCATAAAATATGCGAATTTTTCGTGCATATAATGAATCGTTCGTAGTTCTACTGATACACTTTTATTTTTTATTACGAATTTTTCGTGAAAACCGCGAAAGGACTTTCGTTGGCTTATTACGAAACGGCTTCATTAGGCAAACGAATTCTTCGCTGCTATATACGAAAGTTTTTATAATATTTACGAGCACCATTCGTCAAACCGTGAACGTCAACAGAGTCATTGTTGTTATACGTCAGATAATTGTTGATCATCACGACGATCTCGGTCTGACTATTTAGTAGCCGTATCCGCATCCGTAGATTTCCTGAACCTCATTCGGTTGATCCAGAATCCGGAGCAGTACGGATTCAGTTGAGCCATCGCGAACTGCTTGTTGGTTTTGTATGAATTAGTTTGAGTTTTTCTCTGCAGGAGCAATGTCAAAATAATATGCTATTAAATACGATAAATTCTCTTAGATGAACGAAATGAATTCGTGTGACCAGAGAGATTGTTCATAATATACACAAACGTTTATTAAAATAAACAAAACATTTCGTTTCATTCACGAAAAATAATGTCGCTTTCAACGAATACATTCGTGCAATGTAAACTAAGTAAGTAAAATTTACGAAAACTTTCGTTCATTAAGCGGTCATTTCTTCGTACCACAATAAAATCGATTTGGCCACATCGATTTTTTAAAATAAAAAAAAATCGATGTTATCAAACATCGATCCCAAAGGATCGAATGAACAAATAAGAGGATAATAAATACGAAAACTTTTCTAAGATGAACGAAAAGAATTCGTGCGACCAACGAAATCGTTCGTAATTCACGAAAAATGATGTTGTTATCAACGATAACATTCGTGCAATGTGCACTAAATAAATAAAATTTACGAAAACATTCGTTTATCAAGCGGCCATTTCTTCACACCTTAATCTTTCTAGTCCTCAATAATGATGAGCAGGTTGAAATAGAATCGTAGTCGCCAGATCGATCCCTTTAATAAAAAAAAATCGGTGCTGGCAAACATCGATCCTAAAAGATCGAATGTGACCAACGAGATCGTTTGTATAATACATAAAAGTTTATTAAAATAAACGAAACATTTCGATTCATTCACGAAAAATAATGTCGTTATCAACGATTACATTCGTGAAATGTAAACTAAGTAAGAAAAATTTACGAAAACTTTCGTTCATCAAGCGGCCATTTCTTCGTACCACAATAAAATCGATTTGGCCACATCGATTTTTTAAAATAAATAAAAATCGATGTTATCAAACATCGACACCAAAGGATCAACTGAAAACAATAAGAGACTAATAAATACGAAAACTATTCTAAGATAAATGAAGTAAATTCGTGCGACCAACGAAATCGTTCATCATATACTAAAACGGCCATTTCTTCGTACCACAATAAAATCGATTTGGCCACATCGATTATTTGAAATAAATAAAAATCGATGTTATCAAACATCGACACCAAAGGATCAACTGAAAACAATAAGAAACTAATAAATACGAAAACTATTCTAAGATAAATGAAGTAAATTCGTGCGACCAACGAAATCGTTCATCATATACTAAAACATTTATCATCAACGATTTATTTCGTTTCATTCACGATAAATAATGTCGTTATCAACGATAACATTCCAATGTTCATCAAGCGGCTATTACTTCATACCTCAATCTTTCCCCAATAGAGGTGAACAGGTTGAAATAAAATCGATTTTGCCATATCTATCCTTTTAGTCAGTTAAAAAAATCGTTGTTGTTAGACATCGATCTTAACTCATCGATTGAAAAAATAATATGCTAATGAATACGAAAACTTTCCTAAGATGAACGAAATAAATTCGTGTGAGCAATGAAATCGTTCGTAATATACAAAAACGTTCATTAAAATAAACGAAACATTTCGTTTCATCCACGAAAAATAATGTCGTTATCAACGATTACATTCGTGCAATGTAAACTAAATAAGTAAAATTTACGAAAACTTTCGTTCATCAAGCGGCCATTTCTTCGTACTAAAATAAAATCGATTTGGCCACATCGATTGTTTTAAATAAAAAAAATCGATGTTGTCAAACATCGATCCCAAAAGATCGAATGAAAACAAGAGGCAAACTTTTCTAAAATAAACGAAATGAATTCGTGCGACCAACGAAATCGTTCGTAATATACACACACGTTTATTAAAATAAACAAAACATTTCGTTTCATTCACGAAAAATAATGTCGTTATCAACAAAAGCATTCGTGCAGTGTACATTAAATGTGTAAAATTTACGAAAGCTTTCGTTCAGCAAGCGGCTATTCTTGTACATGAAATGAACGAAACCTACTATTTACAATGCACGAAAATAATTCGTTGCAGAAAACGACGAATGAATTCGTGCATTGCATGTTCGATTTCATTATATTTACGAATTTATATTATCAGTGTACAAGTCAAATATCAAGACCAGTGCTGGGAAAATCACCGAAAATCAAAAATCATCAGTGATAATTATCACTGCTGATCATGCAGTGCTATGATCACAACCATAAAAAATCGCTAGTGATTTTCTCTGAAGCGATAATGTGCTAGCAAAAAATCATTGCAACAAAATCACCGCCTGTGATCACGGCCTGATTATGATTTTTTTTTGATCAGGATTATGAAGTTGAGAAAATCAGGTACGATAGAAAAGATGCAAAATCGGGGTTGATGGTATTGTACATGATTATTGTAAGAAACTCCTTATGATGATGATTTGGCCAAATGATTTTGGGAGTGAGAGCGATCCAGCACACATGTAGGGATGCAAAATAATCCAAATGCTAACGACTTCAGCTTTTCAGGAATGTGTTTTATATTGAAGGACAAGTTGTTGGTAGTTGAAAACAATAGTTTTGGACATTTTCAATGCACAGGGGGGTCCGCCGATGTGTCAAAATGGAATTTTTTTCAACTTTTCAGGAAAGTGTTTCATCTTGAAGGATAAGTCGTTGGTAGTTGAAAATCAATAGTTTTGAACATTTTCAATGCACAGGGGGTCGCCGATGCGCTAAAATTGAATTTTTTCAACTTTTCGGGAAAGTGTTTTATATTGAAGGACAAGTTGTTGGTAGTTGAAAATCAATAGTTTTGGACATTTTCAATGTACAGGGGGGTCCGCGGATGTGTCAAAATGGAATTTTTCAAACTTTTCGGGAAAGTGTTTTATATTGAAGGACAAGTTGTTGATAGTTCAAAATCAATAGTTTTGAACATGCACAGGGGGTCCGCCGATGCATCAAAATGGATTTTTTTTTCAACTTTTCGGGAAAGTGTTTCATCTTGAAGGACAAGTCGTTGGTAGTTGAAAATTAATAGTTTTGGACATTTTCAATGCACAGGGGGTCGCCGATGCGCTAAAATTGATTTTTTTCAACTTTTCGGGAAAGTGTTTTATATTGAAGGACAAGTTGTTGGTAGTTGAAAATCAATAGTTTTGGACATTTTCAATGCACAGGGGGTCCGCCGATGTGTCAAAATAGAATTTTTTCAACTTTTCGGGAGTGTTTTATCTTGAAGGATAAGTCGTTGGTAGTTGAAAATCAATAGTTTTGGACATTTTCAATGCACAGGGGGTCGCCGATGCGCTAAAATTGAATTTTTTCAACTTTTCGGGAAAGTGTTTTATATTGAAGGACAAGTTGTTGGTAGTTGAAAATCAATAGTTTTGAACATTTTCAATGCACAGGGGGGTTCGCCGATGTGCCAAAATGGATTTTTTTCAACTTTTCGGGAAAGTGTTTTATATTGAAGGACAAGTTGTTGATAGTTCAAAATCAATAGCTTTGAACATTTTCAATGCACAGGGGGGTCCGCCGATGCATCAAAATGGAATTTTTTTCAACTTTTCGGGAAAGTCTTTCATCTTGAAGGACAAGTCGTTGATAGTTGAAAATCAGTAGTTTTGGACATTTTCAATGCACAGGGGGTCCGCCGATGTGCCAAAATGGATTTTTTTCAACTTTTCGGGAAAGTGTTTTATATTGAAGGACAAGTCGTTGGTAGTTGAAAATCAATAGTTTTGGACATTTTTAATGCACAGGGGGTCCGCCGATGCGCTAAAATTGAATTTTTTCAACTTTTCGGGAAAGTGTTTTATATTGAAGGACAAGTTGTTGGTAGTTGAAAATCAATAGTTTTGGACATTTTCAATGCACAGGGGGGTCCGCCGATGTGTCAAAATAGAATTTTTTCAACTTTTCGGGAAAGTGTTTTATCTTGAAGGATAAGTCGTTGGTAGTTGAAAATCAATAGTTTTGGACATTTTCAATGCATAGGGGGTCGCCGATGCGCTAAAATTGAATTTTGCAACTTTTCGGGAAAGTGTTTTATATTGAAGGACAAGTTGTTGGTAGTTGAAAATCAATAGTTTTGGACATTTTCAATGCACAGGGGGTCCGCCGATGCATCAAAATGGAATTTTTTCAACTTTTCGGGAAAGTGTTTCATCTTGAAGGATAAGTCGTTGGTAGTTGAAAATCAATAGTTTTGGACATTTTCAATACATAGGGGGTCGCCGGTGCGCTAAAATTGAATTTTGCAACTTTTCGGGAAAGTGTTTTATATTGAAGGACAAGTTGTTGATAGTTCAAAATCAATAGTTTTGAACATTTTCAATGCACAGGGGGGTCCGCCGATGCATCAAAATGGAATTTTTTTCAACTTTTCGGGAAAGTGTTTTATATTGAAGGACAAGTCGTTGGTAGTTGAAACTCAATAGTTTTGGACATTTTCAATGCACAGGGGGGTTCGCCGATGTGTCAAAATGGAATTTTTTTCAACTTTTCGGGAAAGTGTTTTATATTGAAGGACAAGTCGTTGGTAGTTGAAAATCAATAGTTTTGGACATTTTTAATGCACAGGGGGTCCGCCGATGCGCTAAAATTGAATTTTTTCAACTTTTCGGGAAAGTGTTTTATATTGAAGGACAAGTTGTTGGTAGTTGAAAATCAATAGTTTTGGACATTTTCAATGCACAGGGGGGTCCGCCGATGTGTCAAAATAGAATTTTTTCAACTTTTCGGGAAAGTGTTTTATCTTGAAGGATAAGTCGTTGGTAGTTGAAAATCAATAGTTTTGGACATTTTCAATGCATAGGGGGTCGCCGATGCGCTAAAATTGAATTTTGCAACTTTTCGTGAAAGTGTTTTATATTGAAGGACAAGTTGTTGGTAGTTGAAAATCAATAGTTTTGGACATTTTCAATGCACAGGGGGGTCCGCCGATGCATCAAAATGGAATTTTTTCAACTTTTCGGGAAAGTGTTTCATCTTGAAGGATAAGTCGTTGGTACTTGAAAATCAATAGTTTTGGACATTTTCAATGCATAGGGGGTCGCCGGTGCGCTAAAATTGAATTTTGCAACTTTTCGGGAAAGTGTTTTATATTGAAGGACAAGTTGTTGATAGTTCAAAATCAATAGTTTTGAACATTTTCAATGCACAGGGGGGTCCGCCGATGCATCAAAATGGAATTTTTTTCAACTTTTCGGGAAAGTGTTTTATATTGAAGGACAAGTCGTTGGTAGTTGAAACTCAATAGTTTTGGACATTTTCAATGCACAGGGGGGTTCGCCGATGTGTCAAAATGGAATTTTTTTCAACTTTTCGGGAAAGTGTTTCATATTGAAGGACAAGTCGTTGGTAGTTGAAAATCAATAGTTTTGGACATTTTCAATGCACAGGGGGTCCGCCGATGCGCTAAAATTGAATTTTTTCAACTTTTCGGGAAAGTGTTTTATATTGAAGGACAAGTTGTTGGTAGTTGAAAATCAATAGATTTGGATATTTTCAATGCACAGGGGGGTCCGCCGATGTGTCAAAATGGATTTTTTCAACTTTTCGGGAAAGTGTTTTATATTGAAGGACAAGTTGTTGGTAGTTGAAAATCAATAGTTTTGGGCATTTTCAATGCACAGGGGGGTCCGCCGATGCGCTAAAATTGAATTTTTTCAACTTTTCGGGAAAGTGTTTTATATTGAAGGACAAGTTGTTGGTAGTTGAAAATCAATAGTTTTGAACATTTTCAATGCACAGGGGGGTTCGCCGATGTGCCAAAATGGATTTTTTTCAACTTTTCGGGAAAGTGTTTTATATTGAAGGACAAGTCGTTGGTAGTTGAAAATCAATAGTTTTGGACATTTTTAATGCACAGGGGGTCCGCCGATGCGCTAAAATTGATTTTTTTCAACTTTTCGGGAAAGTGTTTTATATTGAAGGACAAGTTGTTGGTAGTTGAAAATCAATAGTTTTGGACATTTTCAATGCACATTGGGGTCCGCTGATGTGTCAAAATGGAATTTTTTCAACTTTTCGGGAAAGTGTTGCATCTTGAAGGACAAGTCGTTGGTAGTTGAAAATCAATAGTTTTGGACATTTTCAATGCACAGGGGGTCGCCGATGCGCTAAAATTGATTTTTTTCAACTTTTCGGGAAAGTGTTTTATATTGAAGGACAAGTTGTTGGTAGTTGAAAATCAATAGTTTTGGACATTTTCAATGCACAGGGGGGTCCGCCGATGTGTCAAAATAGAATTTTTTCAACTTTTCGGGAAAGTGTTTTATCTTGAAGGATAAGTCGTTGGTAGTTGAAAATCAATAGTTTTGGACATTTTCAATGCATAGGGGGTCGCCGATGCGCTAAAATTGAATTTTGCAACTTTTCGTGAAAGTGTTTTATATTGAAGGACAAGTTGTTGGTAGTTGAAAATCAATAGTTTTGGACATTTTCAATGGACAGGGGGGTCCGCCGATGCATCAAAATGGAATTTTTTCAACTTTTCGGGAAAGTGTTTCATCTTGAAGGATAAGTCGTTGGTAGTTGAAAATCAATAGTTTTGGACATTTTCAATGCATAGGGGGTCGCCGGTGCGCTAAAATTGAATTTTGCAACTTTTCGGGAAAGTGTTTTATATTGAAGGACAAGTTGTTGATAGTTCAAAATCAATAGTTTTGAACATTTTCAATGCACAGGGGGGTCCGCCGATGCATCAAAATGGAATTTTTTTCAACTTTTCGGGAAAGTGTTTTATATTGAAGGACAAGTCGTTGGTAGTTGAAACTCAATAGTTTTGGACATTTTCAATGCACAGGGGGGTTCGCCGATGTGTCAAAATGGAATTTTTTTCAACTTTTCGGGAAAGTGTTTCATATTGAAGGACAAGTTGTTGGTAGTTGAAAATCAATAGTTTTGGACATTTTCAATGCACAGGGGGTCCGCCGATGCGCTAAAATTGAATTTTTTCAACTTTTCGGGAAAGTGTTTTATATTGAAGGACAAGTTGTTGGTAGTTGAAAATCAATAGATTTGGATATTTTCAATGCACAGGGGGGTCCGCCGATGTGTCAATGGATTTTTTCAACTTTTCGGGAAAGTGTTTTATATTGAAGGACAAGTTGTTGGTAGTTGAAAATCAATAGTTTTGGGCATTTTCAATGCACAGGGGGATCCGCCGATGCGCTAAAATTGATTTTTTTCAACTTTTCGGGAAAGTGTTTTATATTGAAGGACAAGTTGTTGGTAGTTGAAAATCAATAGTTTTGAACATTTTCAATGCACAGGTGGGTTCGCCGATGTGCCAAAATGGATTTTTTTCAACTTTTCGGGAAAGTGTTTTATATTGAAGGACAAGTCGTTGGTAGTTGAAAATCAATAGTTTTGGACATTTTTAATGCACAGGGGGTCCGCCGATGCGCTAAAATTGATTTTTTTCAACTTTTCGGGAAAGTGTTTTATATTGAAGGACAAGTTGTTGGTAGTTGAAAATCAATAGTTTTGGACATTTTCAATGCACAGGGGGGTCCGCCGATGTGTCAAAATGGAATTTTTTCAACTTTTCGGGAAAGTGTTTCATCTTGAAGGACAAGTCGTTGGTAGTTGAAAATCAATAGTTTTGGACATTTTCAATGCACAGGGGGTCGCCGATGCGCTAAAATTGATTTTTTTCAACTTTTCGGGAAAGTGTTTTATATTGAAGGACAAGTTGTTGGTAGTTGAAAATCAATGGTTTTTGGACATTTTCAATGCACAGGGGGGTCCGCCGATGTGTCAAAATAGAAATTTTTCAACTTTTCGGGAAAGTGTTTTATCTTGAAGGATAAGTCGTTGGTAGTTGAAAATCAATAGTTTTGGACATTTTCAATGCATAGGGGGTCGCCGATGCGCTAAAATTGAATTTTGCAACTTTTCGGGAAAGTGTTTTATATTGAAGGACAAGTTGTTGGTAGTTGAAAATCAATAGTTTTGGACATTTTCAATGCACAGGGGGGTCCGCCGATGCATCAAAATGGAATTTTTTCAACTTTTCGGGAAAGTGTTTCATCTTGAAGGATAAGTCGTTGGTAGTTGAAAATCAATAGTTTTGGACATTTTCAATGCATAGGGGGTCGCCGGTGCGCTAAAATTGAATTTTGCAACTTTTCGGGAAAGTGTTTTATATTGAAGGACAAGTTGTTAATAGTTCAAAATCAATAGTTTTGAACATTTTCAATGCACAGGGGGGTCCGCCGATGCATCAAAATGGAATTTTTTTCAACTTTTCGGGAAAGTGTTTTATATTGAAGGACAAGTCGTTGGTAGTTGAAACTCAATAGTTTTGGACATTTTCAATGCACAGGGGGGTTCGCCGATGTGTCAAAATGGAATTTTTTTCAACTTTTCGGGAAAGTGTTTCATATTGAAGGACAAGTTGTTGGTAGTTGAAAATCAATAGTTTTGGACATTTTCAATGCACAGGGGGTCCGCCGATGCGCTAAAATTGAATTTTTTCAACTTTTCGGGAAAGTGTTTTATATTGAAGGACAAGTTGTTGGTAGTTGAAAATCAATAGTTTTGGATATTTTCAATGCACAGGGGGGTCCGCCGATGTGTCAAAATGGAATTTTTTCAACTTTTCGGGAAAGTTTCATCTTGAAGGATAAGTCGTTGGTAGTTGAAAATCAATAGTTTTGGACATTTTCAATGCACAGGGGGTCGCCGATGCGCTAAAATTGAATTTTTTCAACTTTTCGGGAAAGTGTTTTATATTGAAGGACAAGTTGTTGGTAGTTGAAAATCAATAGTTTTGGACATTTTCAATGTACAGGGGGGTCCGCGGATGTGTCAAAATGGAATTTTTTCAAACTTTTCGGGAAAGCGTTTTATATTGAAGGACAAGTTGTTGATAGTTCAAAATCAATAGTTTTGAACATTTTCAATGCACAGGGGGTCCGCCGATGCATCAAAATGGATTTTTTCGAACTTTTCGGGAAAGTCTTCCATCTTGAAGGACAAGTCGTTGGTAGTTGAAAATCAATAGTTTTGGACATTTTCAATGCACAGGGGGTCGCCGATGCGCTAAAATTGATTTTTTTCAACTTTTCGGGAAAGTGTTTTATATTGAAGGACAAGTTGTTGGTAGTTGAAAATCAATAGTTTTGGGCATTTTCAATGCACAGGGGGATCCGCCGATGCGCTAAAATTGATTTTTTTCAACTTTTCGGGAAAGTGTTTTATATTGAAGGACAAGTTGTTGGTAGTTGAAAATCAATAGTTTTGAACATTTTCAATGCACAGGTGGGTTCGCCGATGTGCCAAAATGGATTTTTTTCAACTTTTCGGGAAAGTGTTTTATATTGAAGGACAAGTCGTTGGTAGTTGAAAATCAATAGTTTTGGACATTTTTAATGCACAGGGGGTCCGCCGATGCGCTAAAATTGATTTTTTTCAACTTTTCGGGAAAGTGTTTTATATTGAAGGACAAGTTGTTGGTAGTTGAAAATCAATAGTTTTGGACATTTTCAATGCACAGGGGGGTCCGCCGATGTGTCAAAATGGAATTTTTTCAACTTTTCGGGAAAGTGTTTCATCTTGAAGGACAAGTCGTTGGTAGTTGAAAATCAATAGTTTTGGACATTTTCAATGCACAGGGGGTCGCCGATGCGCTAAAATTGATTTTTTTCAACTTTTCGGGAAAGTGTTTTATATTGAAGGACAAGTTGTTGGTAGTTGAAAATCAATGGTTTTTGGACATTTTCAATGCACAGGGGGGTCCGCCGATGTGTCAAAATAGAAATTTTTCAACTTTTCGGGAAAGTGTTTTATCTTGAAGGATAAGTCGTTGGTAGTTGAAAATCAATAGTTTTGGACATTTTCAATGCATAGGGGGTCGCCGATGCGCTAAAATTGAATTTTGCAACTTTTCGGGAAAGTGTTTTATATTGAAGGACAAGTTGTTGGTAGTTGAAAATCAATAGTTTTGGACATTTTCAATGCACAGGGGGGTCCGCCGATGCATCAAAATGGAATTTTTTCAACTTTTCGGGAAAGTGTTTCATCTTGAAGGATAAGTCGTTGGTAGTTGAAAATCAATAGTTTTGGACATTTTCAATGCATAGGGGGTCGCCGGTGCGCTAAAATTGAATTTTGCAACTTTTCGGGAAAGTGTTTTATATTGAAGGACAAGTTGTTAATAGTTCAAAATCAATAGTTTTGAACATTTTCAATGCACAGGGGGGTCCGCCGATGCATCAAAATGGAATTTTTTTCAACTTTTCGGGAAAGTGTTTTATATTGAAGGACAAGTCGTTGGTAGTTGAAACTCAATAGTTTTGGACATTTTCAATGCACAGGGGGGTTCGCCGATGTGTCAAAATGGAATTTTTTTCAACTTTTCGGGAAAGTGTTTCATATTGAAGGACAAGTTGTTGGTAGTTGAAAATCAATAGTTTTGGACATTTTCAATGCACAGGGGGGTTCGCCGATGTGCCAAAATGGATTTTTTTCAACTTTTCGGGAAAGTGTTTTATATTGAAGGACAAGTTGTTGATAGTTCAAAATCAATAGCTTTGAACATTTTCAATGCACAGGGGGGTCCGCCGATGCATCAAAATGGAATTTTTTTCAACTTTTCGGGAAAGTCTTTCATCTTGAAGGACAAGTCGTTGATAGTTGAAAATCAGTAGTTTTGGACATTTTCAATGCACAGGGGGTCCGCCGATGTGCCAAAATGGATTTTTTTCAACTTTTCGGGAAAGTGTTTTATATTGAAGGACAAGTCGTTGGTAGTTGAAAATCAATAGTTTTGGACATTTTTAATGCACAGGGGGTCCGCCGATGCGCTAAAATTGAATTTTTTCAACTTTTCGGGAAAGTGTTTTATATTGAAGGACAAGTTGTTGGTAGTTGAAAATCAATAGTTTTGGACATTTTCAATGCACAGGGGGGTCCGCCGATGTGTCAAAATAGAATTTTTTCAACTTTTCGGGAAAGTGTTTTATCTTGAAGGATAAGTCGTTGGTAGTTGAAAATCAATAGTTTTGGACATTTTCAATGCATAGGGGGTCGCCGATGCGCTAAAATTGAATTTTGCAACTTTTCGGGAAAGTGTTTTATATTGAAGGACAAGTTGTTGGTAGTTGAAAATCAATAGTTTTGGACATTTTCAATGCACAGGGGGTCCGCCGATGCATCAAAATGGAATTTTTTCAACTTTTCGGGAAAGTGTTTCATCTTGAAGGATAAGTCGTTGGTAGTTGAAAATCAATAGTTTTGGACATTTTCAATACATAGGGGGTCGCCGGTGCGCTAAAATTGAATTTTGCAACTTTTCGGGAAAGTGTTTTATATTGAAGGACAAGTTGTTGATAGTTCAAAATCAATAGTTTTGAACATTTTCAATGCACAGGGGGGTCCGCCGATGCATCAAAATGGAATTTTTTTCAACTTTTCGGGAAAGTGTTTTATATTGAAGGACAAGTCGTTGGTAGTTGAAACTCAATAGTTTTGGACATTTTCAATGCACAGGGGGGTTCGCCGATGTGTCAAAATGGAATTTTTTTCAACTTTTCGGGAAAGTGTTTTATATTGAAGGACAAGTCGTTGGTAGTTGAAAATCAATAGTTTTGGACATTTTTAATGCACAGGGGGTCCGCCGATGCGCTAAAATTGAATTTTTTCAACTTTTCGGGAAAGTGTTTTATATTGAAGGACAAGTTGTTGGTAGTTGAAAATCAATAGTTTTGGACATTTTCAATGCACAGGGGGGTCCGCCGATGTGTCAAAATAGAATTTTTTCAACTTTTCGGGAAAGTGTTTTATCTTGAAGGATAAGTCGTTGGTAGTTGAAAATCAATAGTTTTGGACATTTTCAATGCATAGGGGGTCGCCGATGCGCTAAAATTGAATTTTGCAACTTTTCGTGAAAGTGTTTTATATTGAAGGACAAGTTGTTGGTAGTTGAAAATCAATAGTTTTGGACATTTTCAATGCACAGGGGGGTCCGCCGATGCATCAAAATGGAATTTTTTCAACTTTTCGGGAAAGTGTTTCATCTTGAAGGATAAGTCGTTGGTACTTGAAAATCAATAGTTTTGGACATTTTCAATGCATAGGGGGTCGCCGGTGCGCTAAAATTGAATTTTGCAACTTTTCGGGAAAGTGTTTTATATTGAAGGACAAGTTGTTGATAGTTCAAAATCAATAGTTTTGAACATTTTCAATGCACAGGGGGGTCCGCCGATGCATCAAAATGGAATTTTTTTCAACTTTTCGGGAAAGTGTTTTATATTGAAGGACAAGTCGTTGGTAGTTGAAACTCAATAGTTTTGGACATTTTCAATGCACAGGGGGGTTCGCCGATGTGTCAAAATGGAATTTTTTTCAACTTTTCGGGAAAGTGTTTCATATTGAAGGACAAGTCGTTGGTAGTTGAAAATCAATAGTTTTGGACATTTTCAATGCACAGGGGGTCCGCCGATGCGCTAAAATTGAATTTTTTCAACTTTTCGGGAAAGTGTTTTATATTGAAGGACAAGTTGTTGGTAGTTGAAAATCAATAGATTTGGATATTTTCAATGCACAGGGGGGTCCGCCGATGTGTCAAAATGGATTTTTTCAACTTTTCGGGAAAGTGTTTTATATTGAAGGACAAGTTGTTGGTAGTTGAAAATCAATAGTTTTGGGCATTTTCAATGCACAGGGGGGTCCGCCGATGCGCTAAAATTGAATTTTTTCAACTTTTCGGGAAAGTGTTTTATATTGAAGGACAAGTTGTTGGTAGTTGAAAATCAATAGTTTTGAACATTTTCAATGCACAGGGGGGTTCGCCGATGTGCCAAAATGGATTTTTTTCAACTTTTCGGGAAAGTGTTTTATATTGAAGGACAAGTCGTTGGTAGTTGAAAATCAATAGTTTTGGACATTTTTAATGCACAGGGGGTCCGCCGATGCGCTAAAATTGATTTTTTTCAACTTTTCGGGAAAGTGTTTTATATTGAAGGACAAGTTGTTGGTAGTTGAAAATCAATAGTTTTGGACATTTTCAATGCACATTGGGGTCCGCTGATGTGTCAAAATGGAATTTTTTCAACTTTTCGGGAAAGTGTTGCATCTTGAAGGACAAGTCGTTGGTAGTTGAAAATCAATAGTTTTGGACATTTTCAATGCACAGGGGGTCGCCGATGCGCTAAAATTGATTTTTTTCAACTTTTCGGGAAAGTGTTTTATATTGAAGGACAAGTTGTTGGTAGTTGAAAATCAATAGTTTTGGACATTTTCAATGCACAGGGGGGTCCGCCGATGTGTCAAAATAGAATTTTTTCAACTTTTCGGGAAAGTGTTTTATCTTGAAGGATAAGTCGTTGGTAGTTGAAAATCAATAGTTTTGGACATTTTCAATGCATAGGGGGTCGCCGATGCGCTAAAATTGAATTTTGCAACTTTTCGTGAAAGTGTTTTATATTGAAGGACAAGTTGTTGGTAGTTGAAAATCAATAGTTTTGGACATTTTCAATGGACAGGGGGGTCCGCCGATGCATCAAAATGGAATTTTTTCAACTTTTCGGGAAAGTGTTTCATCTTGAAGGATAAGTCGTTGGTAGTTGAAAATCAATAGTTTTGGACATTTTCAATGCATAGGGGGTCGCCGGTGCGCTAAAATTGAATTTTGCAACTTTTCGGGAAAGTGTTTTATATTGAAGGACAAGTTGTTGATAGTTCAAAATCAATAGTTTTGAACATTTTCAATGCACAGGGGGGTCCGCCGATGCATCAAAATGGAATTTTTTTCAACTTTTCGGGAAAGTGTTTTATATTGAAGGACAAGTCGTTGGTAGTTGAAACTCAATAGTTTTGGACATTTTCAATGCACAGGGGGGTTCGCCGATGTGTCAAAATGGAATTTTTTTCAACTTTTCGGGAAAGTGTTTCATATTGAAGGACAAGTTGTTGGTAGTTGAAAATCAATAGTTTTGGACATTTTCAATGCACAGGGGGTCCGCCGATGCGCTAAAATTGAATTTTTTCAACTTTTCGGGAAAGTGTTTTATATTGAAGGACAAGTTGTTGGTAGTTGAAAATCAATAGATTTGGATATTTTCAATGCACAGGGGGGTCCGCCGATGTGTCAATGGATTTTTTCAACTTTTCGGGAAAGTGTTTTATATTGAAGGACAAGTTGTTGGTAGTTGAAAATCAATAGTTTTGGGCATTTTCAATGCACAGGGGGATCCGCCGATGCGCTAAAATTGATTTTTTTCAACTTTTCGGGAAAGTGTTTTATATTGAAGGACAAGTTGTTGGTAGTTGAAAATCAATAGTTTTGAACATTTTCAATGCACAGGTGGGTTCGCCGATGTGCCAAAATGGATTTTTTTCAACTTTTCGGGAAAGTGTTTTATATTGAAGGACAAGTCGTTGGTAGTTGAAAATCAATAGTTTTGGACATTTTTAATGCACAGGGGGTCCGCCGATGCGCTAAAATTGATTTTTTTCAACTTTTCGGGAAAGTGTTTTATATTGAAGGACAAGTTGTTGGTAGTTGAAAATCAATAGTTTTGGACATTTTCAATGCACAGGGGGGTCCGCCGATGTGTCAAAATGGAATTTTTTCAACTTTTCGGGAAAGTGTTTCATCTTGAAGGACAAGTCGTTGGTAGTTGAAAATCAATAGTTTTGGACATTTTCAATGCACAGGGGGTCGCCGATGCGCTAAAATTGATTTTTTTCAACTTTTCGGGAAAGTGTTTTATATTGAAGGACAAGTTGTTGGTAGTTGAAAATCAATGGTTTTTGGACATTTTCAATGCACAGGGGGGTCCGCCGATGTGTCAAAATAGAAATTTTTCAACTTTTCGGGAAAGTGTTTTATCTTGAAGGATAAGTCGTTGGTAGTTGAAAATCAATAGTTTTGGACATTTTCAATGCATAGGGGGTCGCCGATGCGCTAAAATTGAATTTTGCAACTTTTCGGGAAAGTGTTTTATATTGAAGGACAAGTTGTTGGTAGTTGAAAATCAATAGTTTTGGACATTTTCAATGCACAGGGGGGTCCGCCGATGCATCAAAATGGAATTTTTTCAACTTTTCGGGAAAGTGTTTCATCTTGAAGGATAAGTCGTTGGTAGTTGAAAATCAATAGTTTTGGACATTTTCAATGCATAGGGGGTCGCCGGTGCGCTAAAATTGAATTTTGCAACTTTTCGGGAAAGTGTTTTATATTGAAGGACAAGTTGTTAATAGTTCAAAATCAATAGTTTTGAACATTTTCAATGCACAGGGGGGTCCGCCGATGCATCAAAATGGAATTTTTTTCAACTTTTCGGGAAAGTGTTTTATATTGAAGGACAAGTCGTTGGTAGTTGAAACTCAATAGTTTTGGACATTTTCAATGCACAGGGGGGTTCGCCGATGTGTCAAAATGGAATTTTTTTCAACTTTTCGGGAAAGTGTTTCATATTGAAGGACAAGTTGTTGGTAGTTGAAAATCAATAGTTTTGGACATTTTCAATGCACAGGGGGTCCGCCGATGCGCTAAAATTGAATTTTTTCAACTTTTCGGGAAAGTGTTTTATATTGAAGGACAAGTTGTTGGTAGTTGAAAATCAATAGTTTTGGATATTTTCAATGCACAGGGGGGTCCGCCGATGTGTCAAAATGGAATTTTTTCAACTTTTCGGGAAAGTTTCATCTTGAAGGATAAGTCGTTGGTAGTTGAAAATCAATAGTTTTGGACATTTTCAATGCACAGGGGGTCGCCGATGCGCTAAAATTGAATTTTTTCAACTTTTCGGGAAAGTGTTTTATATTGAAGGACAAGTTGTTGGTAGTTGAAAATCAATAGTTTTGGACATTTTCAATGTACAGGGGGGTCCGCGGATGTGTCAAAATGGAATTTTTTCAAACTTTTCGGGAAAGCGTTTTATATTGAAGGACAAGTTGTTGATAGTTCAAAATCAATAGTTTTGAACATTTTCAATGCACAGGGGGTCCGCCGATGCATCAAAATGGATTTTTTCGAACTTTTCGGGAAAGTCTTCCATCTTGAAGGACAAGTCGTTGGTAGTTGAAAATCAATAGTTTTGGACATTTTCAATGCACAGGGGGTCGCCGATGCGCTAAAATTGATTTTTTTCAACTTTTCGGGAAAGTGTTTTATATTGAAGGACAAGTTGTTGGTAGTTGAAAATCAATAGTTTTGGGCATTTTCAATGCACAGGGGGATCCGCCGATGCGCTAAAATTGATTTTTTTCAACTTTTCGGGAAAGTGTTTTATATTGAAGGACAAGTTGTTGGTAGTTGAAAATCAATAGTTTTGAACATTTTCAATGCACAGGTGGGTTCGCCGATGTGCCAAAATGGATTTTTTTCAACTTTTCGGGAAAGTGTTTTATATTGAAGGACAAGTCGTTGGTAGTTGAAAATCAATAGTTTTGGACATTTTTAATGCACAGGGGGTCCGCCGATGCGCTAAAATTGATTTTTTTCAACTTTTCGGGAAAGTGTTTTATATTGAAGGACAAGTTGTTGGTAGTTGAAAATCAATAGTTTTGGACATTTTCAATGCACAGGGGGGTCCGCCGATGTGTCAAAATGGAATTTTTTCAACTTTTCGGGAAAGTGTTTCATCTTGAAGGACAAGTCGTTGGTAGTTGAAAATCAATAGTTTTGGACATTTTCAATGCACAGGGGGTCGCCGATGCGCTAAAATTGATTTTTTTCAACTTTTCGGGAAAGTGTTTTATATTGAAGGACAAGTTGTTGGTAGTTGAAAATCAATGGTTTTTGGACATTTTCAATGCACAGGGGGGTCCGCCGATGTGTCAAAATAGAAATTTTTCAACTTTTCGGGAAAGTGTTTTATCTTGAAGGATAAGTCGTTGGTAGTTGAAAATCAATAGTTTTGGACATTTTCAATGCATAGGGGGTCGCCGATGCGCTAAAATTGAATTTTGCAACTTTTCGGGAAAGTGTTTTATATTGAAGGACAAGTTGTTGGTAGTTGAAAATCAATAGTTTTGGACATTTTCAATGCACAGGGGGGTCCGCCGATGCATCAAAATGGAATTTTTTCAACTTTTCGGGAAAGTGTTTCATCTTGAAGGATAAGTCGTTGGTAGTTGAAAATCAATAGTTTTGGACATTTTCAATGCATAGGGGGTCGCCGGTGCGCTAAAATTGAATTTTGCAACTTTTCGGGAAAGTGTTTTATATTGAAGGACAAGTTGTTAATAGTTCAAAATCAATAGTTTTGAACATTTTCAATGCACAGGGGGGTCCGCCGATGCATCAAAATGGAATTTTTTTCAACTTTTCGGGAAAGTGTTTTATATTGAAGGACAAGTCGTTGGTAGTTGAAACTCAATAGTTTTGGACATTTTCAATGCACAGGGGGGTTCGCCGATGTGTCAAAATGGAATTTTTTTCAACTTTTCGGGAAAGTGTTTCATATTGAAGGACAAGTTGTTGGTAGTTGAAAATCAATAGTTTTGGACATTTTCAATGCACAGGGGGTCCGCCGATGCGCTAAAATTGAATTTTTTCAACTTTTCGGGAAAGTGTTTTATATTGAAGGACAAGTTGTTGGTAGTTGAAAATCAATAGTTTTGGATATTTTCAATGCACAGGGGGGTCCGCCGATGTGTCAAAATGGAATTTTTTCAACTTTTCGGGAAAGTTTCATCTTGAAGGATAAGTCGTTGGTAGTTGAAAATCAATAGTTTTGGACATTTTCAATGCACAGGGGGTCGCCGATGCGCTAAAATTGAATTTTTTCAACTTTTCGGGAAAGTGTTTTATATTGAAGGACAAGTTGTTGGTAGTTGAAAATCAATAGTTTTGGACATTTTCAATGTACAGGGGGGTCCGCGGATGTGTCAAAATGGAATTTTTTCAAACTTTTCGGGAAAGCGTTTTATATTGAAGGACAAGTTGTTGATAGTTCAAAATCAATAGTTTTGAACATTTTCAATGCACAGGGGGTCCGCCGATGCATCAAAATGGATTTTTTCGAACTTTTCGGGAAAGTCTTCCATCTTGAAGGACAAGTCGTTGGTAGTTGAAAATCAATAGTTTTGGACATTTTCAATGCACAGGGGGTCGCCGATGCGCTAAAATTGATTTTTTTCAACTTTTCGGGAAAGTGTTTTATATTGAAGGACAAGTTGTTGGTAGTTGAAAATCAATAGTTTTGGACATTTTCAATGCACAGGGGGGTCCGCCGATGTGTCAAAATAGAATTTTTTCAACTTTTCGGGAAAGTGTTTTATCTTGCAGGATAAGTCGTTGGTAGTTGAAAATCAATAGTTTTGGACATTTTCAATGCACAGGGGGTCGCCGATGCGCTAAAATTGAATTTTTTCAACTTTTCGGGAAAGTGATTTATATTGAAGGACAAGTCGTTGGTAGTTGAAAATCAGTAGTTTTGGACACTTTCAATGCACAGGGGGGTCCGCGGATGTGCCAAAATGGAATTTTTTTCAACTTTTCGGGAAAGAGTTTCATATTGAAGGACAAGTTGTTGGTAGTTGAAAATCAATAGTTTTGGACATTTTCAATGTACAGGGGGTCGCCGATGCGCTAAAATTGAATTTTTTCAACTTTTCGGGAAAGTGTTTTATATTGAAGGACCAGTTGTTGGTAGTTGAAAATCAATAGTTTTGGACATTTTCAATGCACTGGGGGTCGCCGATGCGCTAAAATTGATTTTTTTCAACTTTTCGGGAAAGTGTTTTATATTGAAGGACAAGTTGTTGGTAGTTGAAAATCAATAGTTTTGGACATTTTCAATGCACAGGGGGGTCCGCCGATGTGTCAAAATAGAATTTTTTCAACTTTTCGGGAAAGTGTTTTATCTTGAAGGATAAATCGTTGGTAGTTGAAAATCAATAGTTTTGGACATTTTCAATGCACAGGGGGTCGCCGATGCGCTAAAATTGAATTTTTTCAACTTTTCGGGAAAGTGATTTATATTGAAGGACAAGTCGTTGGTAGTTGAAAATCAGTAGTTTTGGACATTTTCAATGCACAGGGGGGTCCGCGGATGTGTCAAAATGGAATTTTTTCAAACTTTTCGGGAAAGTGTTTTATATTGAAGGACAAGTTGTTGATAGTTCAAAATCAATAGTTTTGAACATTTTCAATGCACAGGGGGGTCCGCCGATGCATCAGAATGGAATTTTTTTCAACTTTTCGGGAAAGTGTTTCATCTTGAAGGACAAGTCGTTGGTAGTTGAAAATCAATAGTTTTGGACATTTTCAATGCACAGGGGGTCCGCCGATGCGCTAAAATTGATTTTTTTCAACTTTTCGGGAAAGTGTTTTATATTGAAGGACAAGTCGTTGGTAGTTGAAAATCAATAGTTTTGGGCGTTTTCAATGCACAGGGGTGTCCGCCGATGCATCAAAATAGAATTTTTTTCAACTTTTCGGGAAAGTGTTTTATATTGAAGGACAAGTCGTTGGTAGTTGAAAATCAATAGTTTTGGACATTTTCAATGCACAGGGGGTCCGCCGATGCGCTAAAATTGATTTTTTTTCAACTTTTCGGGAAAGTGTTTTATTTTGAAGGACAAGTTGTTGGTAGTTGAAAATCAATGGTTTTGGACATTTTCAATGCACAGGGGGGTCCGCCGATGTGTCAAAATAGAATTTTTTCAACTTTTCGGGAAAGTGTTTTATCTTGAAGGATAAGTCGTTGGTAGTTGAAAAGCAATAGTTTTGGACATTTTCAATGCATAGGGGGTCGCCGATGCGCTAAAATTGAATTTTGCAACTTTTCGGGAAAGTGTTTTATATTGAAGGACAAGTTGTTGGTAGTTGAAAATCAATAGTTTTGGATATTTTCAATGCACAGGGGGGTCCGCCGATGCATCAAAATGGAATTTTTTCAACTTTTCGGGAAAGTGTTTCATCTTGAAGGATAAGTCGTTGGTAGTTGAAAATCAATAGTTTTGGACATTTTCAATGCATAGGGGGTCGCCGGTGCGCTAAAATTGAATTTTGCAACTTTTCGGGAAAGTGTTTTATATTGAAGGACAAGTTGTTGATAGTTCAAAATCAATAGTTTTGAACATTTTCAATGCACAGGGGGGTCCGCCGATGTGTCAAAATGGAATTTTTTCAACTTTTCGGGAAAGTGTTTCATCTTGAAGGACAAGTCGTTGGTAGTTGAAAATCAATAGTTTTGGACATTTTCAATGCACAGGGGGTCGCCGATGCGCTAAAATTGATTTTTTTCAACTTTTCGGGAAAGTGTTTTATATTGAAGGACAAGTTGTTGGTAGTTGAAAATCAATGGTTTTTGGACATTTTCAATGCACAGGGGGGTCCGCCGATGTGTCAAAATAGAATTTTTTCAACTTTTCGGGAAAGTGTTTTATCTTGAAGGATAAGTCGTTGGTAGTTGAAAATCAATAGTTTTGGACATTTTCAATGCATAGGGGGTCGCCGATGCGCTAAAATTGAATTTTGCAACTTTTCGGGAAAGTGTTTTATATTGAAGGACAAGTTGTTGGTAGTTGAAAATCAATAGTTTTGGACATTTTCAATGCACAGGGGGGTCCGCCGATGCATCAAAATGGAATTTTTTCAACTTTTCGGGA
Source organism: Topomyia yanbarensis (assembly GCF_030247195.1). Classification (NCBI taxonomy): domain Eukaryota; kingdom Metazoa; phylum Arthropoda; class Insecta; order Diptera; family Culicidae; genus Topomyia; species Topomyia yanbarensis. The sequence continues at coordinate 88,286,904 of NC_080670.1, read as the reverse complement.
AAGTGTTTCATCTTGAAGGATAAGTCGTTGGTAGTTGAAAATCAATAGTTTTGGACATTTTCAATGCATAGGGGGTCGCCGGTGCGCTAAAATTGAATTTTGCAACTTTTCGGGAAAGTGTTTTATATTGAAGGACAAGTTGTTGATAGTTCAAAATCAATAGTTTTGAACATTTTCAATGCACAGGGGGGTCCGCCGATGCATCAAAATGGAATTTTTTTCAACTTTTCGGGAAAGTGTTTTATATTGAAGGACAAGTCGTTGGTAGTTGAAACTCAATAGTTTTGGACATTTTCAATGCACAGGGGGGTTCGCCGATGTGTCAAAATGGAATTTTTTTCAACTTTTCGGGAAAGTGTTTCATATTGAAGGACAAGTTGTTGGTAGTTGAAAATCAATAGTTTTGGACATTTTCAATGCACAGGGGGTCCGCCGATGCGCTAAAATTGAATTTTTTCAACTTTTCGGGAGTGTTTTATATTGAAGGACAAGTTGTTGGTAGTTGAAAATCAATAGTTTTGGATATTTTCAATGCACAGGGGGGTCCGCCGATGTGTCAAAATGGATTTTTTCAACTTTTCGGGAAAGTGTTTTATATTGAAGGACAAGTAGTTGGTAGTTGAAAATCAATAGTTTTGGGCATTTTCAATGCACAGGGGGGTCCGCCGATGCGCTAAAATTGAATTTTTTCAACTTTTCGGGAAAGTGTTTTATATTGAAGGACAAGTTGTTGGTAGTTGAAAATCAATAGTTTTGAACATTTTCAATGCACAGGGGGGTTCGCCGATGTGCCAAAATGGATTTTTTTCAACTTTTCGGGAAAGTGTTTTATATTGAAGGACAAGTCGTTGGTAGTTGAAAATCAATAGTTTTGGATATTTTTAATGCACAGGGGGTCCGCCGATGCGCTAAAATTGATTTTTTTCAACTTTTCGGGAAAGTGTTTTATATTGAAGGACAAGTTGTTGGTAGTTGAAAATCAATAGTTTTGGACATTTTCATTGCACAGGGGGGTCCGCCGATGTGTCAAAATGGAATTTTTTCAACTTTTCGGGAAAGTGTTTCATCTTGAAGGATAAGTCGTTGGTAGTTGAAAATCAATAGTTTTGGACATTTTCCATGCACAGGGGGTCGCCGATACGCCAAAATTGAATTTTTTCAACTTTTCGGGAAAGTGTTTTATATTGAAGGACAAGTTGTTGGTAGTTGAAAATCAATAGTTTTGGACATTTTCAATGTACAGGGGGGTCCGCGGATGTGTCAAAATGGAATTTTTTCAAATTTTTCGGGAAAGCGTTTTATATTGAAGGACAAGTTGTTGATAGTTCAAAATCAATAGTTTTGAACATTTTCAATGCACAGGGGGTCCGCCGATGCATCAAAATGGATATTTTTTCAACTTTTCGGGAAAGTCTTCCATCTTGAAGGACAAGTCGTTGGTAGTTGAAAATTAATAGTTTTGGACATTTTCAATGCACAGGGGGTCGCCGATGCGCTAAAATTGATTTTTTTCAACTTTTCGGGAAAGTGTTTTATATTGAAGGACAAGTTGTTGGTAGTTGAAAATCAATAGTTTTGGACATTTTCAATGCACAGGGGGGTCCGCCGATGTGTCAAAATAGAATTTTTTCAACTTTTCGGGAAAGTGTTTTATCTTGAAGGATAAGTCGTTGGTAGTTGAAAATCAATAGTTTTGGACATTTTCAATGCACAGGGGGTCGCCGATGCGCTAAAATTGAATTTTTTCAACTTTTCGGGAAAGTGATTTATATTGAAGGACAAGTCGTTGGTAGTTGAAAATCAGTAGTTTTGGACACTTTCAATGCACAGGGGGGTCCGCGGATGTGCCAAAATGGAATTTTTTTCAACTTTTCGGGAAAGAGTTTCATATTGAAGGACAAGTTGTTGGTAGTTGAAAATCAATAGTTTTGGACATTTTCAATGCACAGGGGGTCGCCGATGCATCAAAATAGAATTTTTTTCAACTTTTCGGGAAAGTGTTTTATATTGAAGGACAAGTTGTTGGTAGTTGAAAATCAATAGTTTTGGACATTTTCAATGCACTGGGGGTCGCCGATGCGCTAAAATTGATTTTTTTCAACTTTTCGGGAAAGTGTTTTATATTGAAGGACAAGTTGTTGGTAGTTGAAAATCAATAGTTTTGGACATTTTCAATGCACAGGGGGGTCCGCCGATGTGTCAAAATAGAATTTTTTCAACTTTTCGGGAAAGTGTTTTATCTTGAAGGATAAATCGTTGGTAGTTGAAAATCAATAGTTTTGGACATTTTCAATGCACAGGGGGTCGCCGATGCGCTAAAATTGAATTTTTTCAACTTTTCGGGAAAGTGATTTATATTGAAGGACAAGTCGTTGGTAGTTGAAAATCAGTAGTTTTGGACATTTTCAATGCACAGGGGGGTCCGCGGATGTGTCAAAATGGAATTTTTTCAAACTTTTCGGGAAAGTGTTTTATATTGAAGGACAAGTTGTTGATAGTTCAAAATCAATAGTTTTGAACATTTTCAATGCACAGGGGGGTCCGCCGATGCATCAGAATGGAATTTTTTTCAACTTTTCGGGAAAGTGTTTCATCTTGAAGGACAAGTCGTTGGTAGTTGAAAATCAATAGTTTTGGACATTTTCAATGCACAGGGGGTCCGCCGATGCGCTAAAATTGATTTTTTTCAACTTTTCGGGAAAGTGTTTTATATTGAAGGACAAGTCGTTGGTAGTTGAAAATCAATAGTTTTGGGCGTTTTCAATGCACAGGGGTGTCCGCCGATGCATCAAAATAGAATTTTTTTCAACTTTTCGGGAAAGTGTTTTATATTGAAGGACAAGTCGTTGGTAGTTGAAAATCAATAGTTTTGGACATTTTCAATGCACAGGGGGTCCGCCGATGCGCTAAAATTGATTTTTTTTCAACTTTTCGGGAAAGTGTTTTATATTGAAGGACAAGTTGTTGGTAGTTGAAAATCAATGGTTTTGGACATTTTCAATGCACAGGGGGGTCCGCCGATGTGTCAAAATAGAATTTTTTCAACTTTTCGGGAAAGTGTTTTATCTTGAAGGATAAGTCGTTGGTAGTTGAAAATCAATAGTTTTGGACATTTTCAATGCATAGGGGGTCGCCGATGCGCTAAAATTGAATTTTGCAACTTTTCGGGAAAGTGTTTTATATTGAAGGACAAGTTGTTGGTAGTTGAAAATCAATAGTTTTGGACATTTTCAATGCACAGGGGGGTCCGCCGATGCATCAAAATGGAATTTTTTCAACTTTTCGGGAAAGTGTTTCATCTTGAAGGATAAGTCGTTGGTAGTTGAAAATCAATAGTTTTGGACATTTTCAATGCATAGGGGGTCGCCGGTGCGCTAAAATTGAATTTTGCAACTTTTCGGGAAAGTGTTTTATATTGAAGAACAAGTTGTTGATAGTTCAAAATCAATAGTTTTGAACATTTTCAATGCACAGGGGGGTCCGCCGATGCATCAAAATGGAATTTTTTCAACTTTTCGGGAAAGTGTTTTATATTGAAGGACAAGTCGTTGGTAGTTGAAACTCAATAGTTTTGGACATTTTCAATGCACAGGGGGGTTCGCCGATGTGTCAAAATGGAATTTTTTTCAACTTTTCGGGAAAGTGTTTCATATTGAAGGACAAGTTGTTGGTAGTTGAAAATCAATAGTTTTGGACATTTTCAATGCACAGGGGGTCCGCCGATGCGCTAAAATTGAATTTTTTCAACTTTTCGGGAAAGTGTTTTATATTGAAGGACAAGTTGTTGGTAGTTGAAAATCAATAGTTTTGGATATTTTCAATGCACAGGGGGGTCCGCCGATGTGTCAAAATGGATTTTTTCAACTTTTCGGGAAAGTGTTTTATATTGAAGGACAAGTTGTTGGTAGTTGAAAATCAATAGTTTTGGGCATTTTCAATGCACAGGGGGGTCCGCCGATGCGCTAAAATTGAATTTTTTCAACTTTTCGGGAAAGTGTTTTATATTGAAGGACAAGTTGTTGGTAGTTGAAAATCAATAGTTTTGGACATTTTCAATGCACAGGGGGGTTCGCCGATGTGCCAAAATGGATTTTTTTCAACTTTTCGGGAAAGTGTTTTATCTTGAAGGATAAGTCGTTGGTAGTTGAAAATCAATAGTTTTGGACATTTTCAATGCACAGGGGGTCGCCTATGCGCTAAAATTGAATTTTTTCAACTTTTCGGGAAAGTGTTTATATTGAAGGACAAGTTGTTGATAGTTGAAAATCAATAGTTTTGGACATTTTTAATGCACAGGGGGGTCCACCGATGTGTAAAAATGGATTTTTTTCAACTTTTCGGGAAAGTGTTTTATATTGAAGGACAAGTCGTTGGTAGTTGAAAATCAATAGTTTTGGACATTTTCAATGCACAGGGGTTCGCCGATGCGCTAAAATTGATTTTTTTCAACTTTTCGGGAAAGTGTTTTATATTGAAGGACAAGTTGTTGGTAGTTGAAAATCAATAGTTTTGGACATTTTCAATGCACAGGGGGGTCCGCCGATGTGTCAAAATTGAGTTTTTTTGGAAAATTGTTTTGTTTATTTCTTTCTTTTTTTAAATATGACAAAATCGTCAAAAGCTGACAAAATTGGGGATAAACAAAATCAGGGGCTGATAAAGGTCTTTTCTTTGTCTACAATAATTTAAGGCTAAAGATTGCGTTATCCATTTTTTATTTTTCGAGCAATTCAAAATTGTTCAAGTTGTTACTTAGAAAAGTTAATAAAGTTAAGACCCGATTTTATCAGCTCCCGATTTTGTCTACCCAGATTATACCAGCTTTTTAACCCGATTTTGTCAGCCCCTGATTTTATCAGCTTTTTTACCCGTTTTTGTCAACCTCATATTAACATATGTTTGATAAGCTCTAGCAAACGAACCAAGCCCAATTCGTGCAAATCCTTTCTTGAGCACATTTTCCGTGCCTTAGAGTTTTTTTTTAATTTTGTGCTGGAAGACCTCCTTAAGTGAAATGTATACAAAATCAGAAAAAGTTATAAGCCTATGTTTAGGGACTATAGAAGAATACATGAACAGCTTCGGTTTATAAGAGTAAATTAAGTGTTTATTATAGTAAATTAAGAGTAAAAACGAAATTAAAGTTTGTTTTGCTTTTGTTAGGATTATATTGATTTGCAGACAGAGCTGCGCTAAATAAATTTAAGTGTTGGATACGTTGTACATAAAAACGTATTGACTCCAAAAATACGTCTGTTGAACTTTTTTTTCATAACGTCGGGATAATGACGGATATCAATATTTTTGTAATTATCTTTGTTTTTGAAACGAGTTTGACGAGTGGGTTTTGAAATACCGTCATCGGTGATTACTTTACGCCAAAAATAGAACGTTTTGTACATTACACTCAAGAACTACGATCACCCAACTTCAAATTTGAAACTGTTCGATGTTTTACATATGGCACAAGTACCTCCAAAGTCATTGAAAAGAACTTTTGGAAAATCAAGATTGAACGTGAAATCTAAAGAGCTAAAATTGGCGTAAAGTCACCCCCACAAGGGGGCTACTTTACGCCAAATTTTTTTTTTCACAAAATCATGTTAACTCCTTGATTTATTGTTATGGATTATGCTCGTTATTTATGTGTGAAAGCAAATGAATGTAGTGCTCGTAAAAATAAAAGGATGTGTTCAAAAACTGCGTACCACGCATCCAATAACCTTGTTTTGGAGAGTCGATAAGTCCTACAATGAAAAAAAGCAACCCGAGAAAAAAAGCTCTACATGATATACTTGATATTGATGATATTGAGCCTTAAGAATTAGACCACCTTGTTTTAGTATTTTTCTAAAAGTAGTTTTAATTGTGTTACGGAGTGCAAAGGCTTTTCCAACAGAAACGTTTTAATGGTCAGGTCAGTTCGGGAAATATTTTTTAGAGGTGCGCCGCCTCTAATTTTTACCTACAATCGGCGGCGGCGGGGTGCACGCCTCTAATATTTTTTCTTTCTTTTTAATAAATCAAAGCTATTAAAATATTCTTCTATCGTCCCTAGACATAGCCTTGTAATCCTTTCGGATTATTTCGTAAAAATTTTCCTTAAGGGGGTCTTCCAGCGCAAAATTTTAAATAAATGATTTTTTGGTTTTTGCTAATTTTGCATCTCTAAGACAAGAAAAATATGCTCCAGAAAGGATTTACTATTTTGCCAATTATAGAACCTCGTCCTTCACATAGTGAAAAAATCATCTTTTTAAAAACAAATCTACTTTGAAAATTTGTTCGAGGTCTGTCTCCTTTGCTTAAACATTTATCAAAAGCCCCTACTGTTTAATATTTGTAATACATTGACAGACCCCAAGCTCATTTAAAATGTCAACAATTGATTTTTACCTGCCAACAACTTGCCCTTCACTATAAAACACTCCCAAAAAGTTGAAATCATTCCCAATTAGATACTTCGACAGAGCCTCCTGTACATTGAAAATGTCCAAAACTATTGTTTTTAACAGCCCTCAACTTGCCCTTTAATATAAAACACTTTCCCAAAAAGTTGAAAAAAATCCATTTTGACACATCGGCGAACCCCCCTGTGCATTGAAAATGTCCAAAACTATTGATTTTCAACAGCCCTCAACTTGCCTTTCAATATAAAACACTTTCCCAAAAAGTTGAAAAAAAATCCATTTTGACACATCGGTGGACCCCCCTCTGCATTGAAAATGTCCAAAACTATTGATTTTCAACAGACCTCAACTTGCCTTTCAATATAAAACACTTTCCCAAAAAGTTGAAAAAAAAATCCATTTTGACACATCGGCGGACTCCCCTGTGCATTGAAAATGTCCAAAACTATTGATTTTCAAAAGCCCTCAACTTGCCTTTCAATATAAAACAGTTTCCCAAAAAGTTGAAAAAAATTCCATTTTGACACATCGGCGGAACCCCCTGTGCATTGAAAATGTCCAAAACTATTGATTTTCAACAGCCCTCAACTTGCCTTTCAATATAAAACACTTTCCCAAAAAATCGAAAAAAATTCCATTTTGACACATCGGCGGACCCCCCTGTGCATTGAAAATGTCCTAAACTATTGATTTTCAACAGCCCTCAACTTGCCTTTCAATATAAAACACTTTCCCAAAAAGTTGAAAAAAATTCCATTTTTATGCATCGGCGGACCCCACTGTGCATTGAAAATGTTCAAAACTATTGATTTTCAAAAGCCCTCAACTTGCCTTTCAATATAAAACAGTTTCCCAAAAAGTTGAAAAAAATTCCATTTTGACACATCGGCGGACCCCCCTGTGCATTGAAAATGTCCTAAACTATTGATTTTCAACAGCCCTCAACTTGCCTTTCCATATAAAACACTTTCCCAAAAAATCGAAAATAATTCCATTTTGACACATCGGCGGACCCCCTGTGCATTGAAAATGTCCAAAACTATTGATTTTTAACAGCCCTCAACTTGCCTTTCAATATAAAACACTTTCCCAAAAAGTTGAAAAAAATTCAGCTTGCCTCATTGACACCCCTAACATATCCATAATGTTCGAAAATAGATAATGATCAATGATCCAAGAATTAAATCAAATCGCAATCATGGCTAATAATGCTCACTTGTGATTTTTTCCGAAATGCTCGCTGCAGATAGAATCATGCCGTGATCACCCTCTCAATTATCAAATTCAACCACAGATCAAAATCACCACTGATAGAGGGCAAGAAAAAATCGGTAGTGATTTTTGAGAGATGATCTTTTGATAGTTAAGAGAGTGATCACGGCATGATTTTATCGGCAGTGAGAATTTTCGAAAAAATCATAAGCGATAATTATCAGCCACGATTGCGGTTTGATTTTTTTTTTGATTATGATTTTCCCAGCACTGATCAAGACGAATAAGCAGATCATCTTGTTGTTTTATAAGTACTTCCGGAATGCGAACAGCTTTTTCGCTGATGAAGATTTGTCATCGAGAAGTAATGACTTTCCAGCACGGTTGTTTCGAAGCATGTCACAGCATATGACCGATGATGATAAGCTCGACATATTTAAGATGAATCTCAGATAGACTGCAGAAAACTCTTAGAAGCCAAAAGAATAATCATATTCGCACAACTGTTGTCTTCAGGACATGGCATTTATGCAGCGAACTCCTCGGTTTTCGCTAGTTTTCGGAAATCCCAAGAAAGAAGTTTGTGCATTTACTAATCGAAAGGCGACCTTTCCCATTATATGACAACTTTTCATAACTGAAATCAACCCCAAGATGAAAAAATTAATCCAATTCATAAAGGTCACCCAATAATTATAATCATACCTTTCTAAATCGACTTTCAAAACTCGGACAAAAAGAGCCTTCCTCTGGTCCTTCTAAACCCAAACCTCATGAATTGACCTAGAAGAACAATACAAGTGATGGAGACACTTTCATCAAGCTTGTCAGAAATCACCATCCACCGCGTAATGTTGAGCGTCACAATTGCTTGGAATTTCACAAACCTTTGGAATCTTTATCACCGCGAAAATTATTTTGCGAGGTATGTGCCTTCTCCGGTGTCGCCCCACAAGTTTCCCTTGCTGTAAAAAGCTCCCCGAAAGAATTCAATAGTCACAAAACTCTCATCTATTGACTGTTACGGAATCATTTTCATGTTTACTTTCGGAGTTTTACGAGCATTGTTTTCTAAGAACCAATTGTTTTATTTATTGTTTTATTTGGGAGCAATCTGAAGACCTTTCATAGCGGTAAGCTTGAATATACTTGGTACCGCCACACGGTACTATCTTTGATTTTAGGCCAGAGTTTAGTCCGGCCTAAGACGGTACCTGTCATTGCCGAAATGGCTGCACCCTGAAGCCAAACGAAAACAGTGTAAAAGGCCGCCATGTTCCTCTTGCATACACCTCAATAGTTTGAATCAACTTTTTGACCTTCATGTGCAATATACATGCACATTGTCATTGAAATAGTATCCTTAGCCATGTTTCCATTCTATATATTTATAGATTGTGTCGATATGGATTGGGTGGAATTCCAGGCAGTTTGGGGAGTTCCTATTCTCAATGACATTGACATCATTATCCCGGTACTGCTATTGCGCATTCTTACTATAGTAGCTACTCGCCAAATCTGGAAAAAAAATTGACAGGGCCCCGGGGAGACCTAATTTAGCACTAGACGATTTTAAGACAATCGTAGATGCATAACTCGGTTCATATTGTAGGTTGTGATGAAAATCGGAGTTTTGTGGCGATAACTGCAAATTTACGGCCAGATCATACACTTTTTTCCGGCAAACTTATCTGCAACAACAATTTTATATTTCTTGCAAAAATGTGATTTTTCGCAACATAAAGCTTTTGTTCCGGAAGCTGTTTAAAGTCAAATTTTCATTACCCTTTCAGATGTATTTTAATTTGTTAAGATCCTGATCACACATCTCTCTGACCCGCGATTTTGACCATAACGACGACACAATGGCAGGACAGCAAAAAACATTACATGAAATTTGTTGTACTGCACATATAAATGTATGGTCATTGTTTACCATCATACTCGGGTTTTCATTTCTTTTGTGCAAAATAAATTCTCTCTTTTTTCCATCGCGTGAGAATTTATGAAAACATTAACTGTTTTCAAAATTTTTGCACATTGCTAGCAAATTGCAATCAAAATTTTCCGACCGACCGCAAAGAGCTCATAACGATTCTACATTCATAGAGTTTCAAATGCTTCCAACTTGGATTTTTTTTAATTTTTAGAATGAACACACCTAGAAAAAATCGTGTAAATTTACGTCTCCTGACCCTGACATATACGAGTATCAAAAATGGTTTAGTTTTAAGTTTGATTTTAATTATACATGACATTGAATTTTGTAAATCATGTAATTTTACTCCACTTATGGCATTTGTTTTGAATGGCAGTAAGTGTAATTTCTATTTCAATGTTAATAGGACGCCTGCAATGAACCTTGTTTTAATACCAATTAAATTTTTGTTGAACATCCAAAACTCAAGAATATTTCAATGAAAAGTTTTACAACTGAACAAAAAGCAAACATCAATAAAATCAATAAAAAAGTACTATGAACCGTGCTCGAAAGGTGGAAAAAATCAAACAAAATTCATTGTGAGATATAAAAAATCAATTTTTATTTGAGTAATCAGATCAAAATATTTACGAAATATACTATTTCTATTACTATTTCGTCAGGATTTGGTAATGGATTATGGCCCACTGATATATTTTTTTCACTGTATGCTTTAAGTTCAAAAAATAATTTTTATTATACTTTAAAAAAAATTTTAACTTCATTTTATGATATCTATTTGAATGGCTAGATTTTCACCTAAAATTACTTTTTCATTTTTAAAAAAATCTCTATTTATAGTATTGGGTGAATCTTTAATAAATTTAAAGGAAAAATGATGACAAACAAAACTTCTGAGCAACTCGAGAATCAAGTAGAAAATAGAAAGTTTTCTTTCTGTAGGAAAACATTCAAAAACACTTTTAGAAGTTTGTTAGTAGTCCAAAAAAAAATTTAGGAAACATAGTTAGGAAAGAAATCAATTTTTTTGTTTCGTAAACCAGTGCTATTCATAGCGATTGGGTATTTGATGGGAACTATGAATACATTAGACATTTCCAAGGAGCCACTTTCCAGTCACGCTCCACACACATATTTTATTCGATTGTAGTATACCTCCAGTGAGAGCAAAGCTTTCCCCAAAAGTCGACGACGCCTTACAGGTTGTCTACTGATCACTTTAACGAGTCTCTCTCCTGCGCGCTACACTCCCAAAACTGTCTCTAACATGCTAGTCCATAATTAACAAACTTTATGCGCCCTTGACATGATCGTCCTTTTCTGTGGCTTTCAGCTCACTACACTGTTCTAACATATAAGCAGTGCGACAATCAGGGATGCCAACGGTACCGGGAAACTACATTTTTTCGGTATATTTACATTTGCACAAGCCGTACAGCCCGCTACAGCGACGTATCACTACAGCTCTTTCCAGAACGGTAGCCAAACCGAATACATTTTTCCGTACAGCAGTAGAATACATTTTTGTTTTGCTGCTGTACTCCGACTACTCGGTGAGAGTATGGCGTAGTAAAGTTTGTTCTCTCGCTTTGTACACTTTTCTCTGCATAGTCAAAGGGAGAGGCCCGCACACGAAAGCGTTGATGCCGGTCGTGGCGTAAACGAACCGCATTCATTGTCGTCGTTTGTGATTAAAAATATTGAATAGATTAAAAATATTAAAAAGTGTAAAATAAGGAAAGAGAAGCTGTACCGCACGCATCTGGTGGCTGTACTGGGGGCAGTTTTTTTTGTTATGTTACTGCTTTGCTTACAGACTGCCGAACAGCGCTGGGAGTCCTGCCTTAGCGAACGACAGCAGCGTCGTATGAGAAATGAGAATGTAGGCAGAAAAAATACAGCCGCAGAAAAGGTAGGCATTTTGCGTCTTTGGCGACAATAAGCTTCTAGTCTGATTTTTTTTATCTGTTGCTCGTTGGCAATCCACAATCTCTTGACGATCGTTCCCCAAAACTTTTTGTCCTAAAGGCGGAATTATGTATCTCATGCCTTCCAAGAAATAAGAAATTTAAACATATATTTTTTGGTATTCATTATTAAATTAAGATTACACTTGTAGCGTGCTATAAAATTTCAATTTTTACTTGGGTAGGAACAGGCTTAAAATCTTCCAGACTATTTTTTTTTATTTTCTGCTGGTAGGAGTCGTGCTTAGGCAGCGTTACTACGAATTGCTTAAATCTACCATGTTTCACGGCAACAGCAAAGTCGTCCCTCTTTACCATGAGAACCAACAGCTTTCCTATCTGTATATTCCAAATCCTTTCATAACTAAATTTTATACCTTTTCCTACTTAATAATATCTAGCTAATATAATTTCGTTAACATGAAAAAAGATAGAAGTAGAATAAGTTGTTATCCAAAGTAATAACATCTATTTAGTTCCAAAAGATTTTCTAAGATTATATTACTGTTCAGTTTTAGAAAAAATCTGAAAGCTTCTCTTGTTTTCGCTTTCAATGTAATACCTCCTGGAATCGCCAATATGCCTTTACCGACTGCATTAATCATTTACAATAAAAAGTTTATAATTTTTAGTCAAAGCAAAAATGAAATTGATTACCAACAGTCTCGTATTTTTAAGTCGGTAACCGAATCTTTGCTTCAGTTACCGCTTCCTCTCGCCCTCTCCCTTATCTTGTTATCAATAGAGATTCCTGATTTCAACGAACTTGTGTCAACTAAGATAACATGGCTTTAAAATTCCAGAGCATTAGGGGGGCTATAGCCTCCGTAGCCCCCCCCCCCCTTGCGCATGCCAATGCAAATCATCTTAGTTTGTAGCCATAAGATGAGTTGCTATATAGGGAAACTGGTGGTAAGCCCGACACTCTAAAACTTTTTCCGGATATCAAATTTGAAATCATACGATAAAGACAGGATGTTATTAGTACAAGTCTTTTGAGCATTTCGAGACACATCGATACAATATAGGTTCATCAAACGTTAACAACACAAAAGCTTTGAACTAGTTTTTTTTATCGCACAATCTGATCAACTCTCCATATCACTATTTGTGTGCAATGAAGATAAGTTTAAGTATTTAGATACTGTTAATTTGGAAATTAAAAATGTGCACTGTATGGATAAGACCGAGAGTTGTCTGGTGGGGTAAGATTGACACGCTGTTTAGATGGTTAGGTTCATTTTAGGTTCAATATGAACTACAGGGAATGTTTGTGGTGTTCAATTACACTATTATCACATAATGTTAATAATAGGAACACACGGAAACACTGTTGCATTTTATTCTTGTCAGTATTGTCAAAAATCGAAAAATTAATTAAAAGTCGAATTGAGCGTGATTCATACTAATATTAAAAACCGGAATGAAAAATTATAAACTAATATAAGATTCTGAAATGATACTGAAGAACAATTTTTATCGAATGTCGGATTGTTGATCAACTGAGTTCTGAAAAATCATAACACGAACTGGATAGCTAGCTACGAAGCGTACGTTACTTCTAAGTGAATAATTCCTAGTAACAGGGAATACATTCCACTTGCAGCGCTGATCTTACTCCTTAGAATGGCATCACAAGTGGTAATAAGGCTCGTATAGATTACTTGAGAAATACCATACCAGAATATAAACATAGCCTTACACATTTATTCATAACACCATTTATTCATAACATTACGCTTTATCACAGATACACAACACATTTTTAATGAAAAAAATGGACAAAAATAAATATAAAAAAGATGTCGCTCTTGCCCCTTCAGGGTGTCGGTCTTACCCGCAGCTTTTTTAAAATGTCATTTTTCTCCATTTTATGGCAATGAATAATTTTAAATGAATCCAATTTTTTGAAAGGCTGAATAAATTATATCTTGTTAAGAATCATCCAACCAAGAATTATGCCCAGTGTTAAATAGACTTAGTCTATAATTAAATTTATTGCTATGAAACTTAATCTAAATCAAAATTTGCCTTTACTAAAACATGCAGTTGAATTTCTCTATAATAACTTATAATAATTAGATACACCCTAGGTAATAGATCAACCTCTTATATACACTAGGGCATTGCAAAAAAAATTTTTTTTGTAGTCTCAAAGGCCCCCTCTCATATTGTGACAAATGTCAAAGTAAGCTCAGATGCCAAATTTTACATCATTTGGACAATTTTAGACCCCCGCCCACTTCGCTTGAAATTTTTGGAAATTGGTACTATGGGAAAATATGGAGGAATAATACATTAAATGCTATAACTTTTGAAGTATCAATCAGAAAATTACAATTTACACCTCTTTTGAAAGGAAATAATCTAAGTATTTGAATGAAGATATATCTGTTTCTTGAAAAATACGGGAAAGTGGGGTACTGGGTCATTTGGCCCCAAAATCCCCTATTTTTAATGATTTTTCTGCTCCGTGAGGCAAATCATACATATTTTGTAGTTTTTCTAATGTGAAAAAATCTCAGAAATCGAACGGAACCCTTTTGACCTTAGTTCGAATACGAGAAGTTGGGGTTATAGGGCTTTTTGTCAGTCATATTAAATTTTATCATTTTCTCATGCATATATCTCTATTATTCTTCAATAAATTTTCATAAAATGTAACTTATTGAACGTGTAAAATTCTAGAAATAAAACGAAAATAAAAACGTTAAAGGTAAAATTCAGAAACATCAAACTTTTTGATATTTACTCTACAAATCTCATTTTTTTTCATTATTTGTCCTAATACCTCAACTTCCCCTATTTTTCCAGGAATGAAACTTTTCTCATGTGATCCCCAAGCATATTTTACAATAAAAGTAGTAAATTAAATAAGAATTTTGTTGTTAAATGGAGTTAATATGTGCGATTTTATGATAAAAATGTGAAATCGACACTATATGTAAGATAATTTGATGTTCCTGAATTTTACCGGTAACGAATTTATTTTTGTTATAATCCTAAGGATTTTCCACATTCAACAAGGTATAGTTTATGAAAATTGAGTGAAGAATAATAGAGATATATTCACGAGAAAATGATGTAGTTTAATATGAATGTCAAAAGGCCATTTAACCCCAACTTCTCGTATTCGGACTAAGGTCAAAAGGGTTCCGTTCGATTTCTGAGATTTTTTTACATTAGAAAAACTACAAAATATGTATGATTTGCATCACGGAGCAGAAAAATCATTAAAAATAGGGGATTTTGGGGCCAAAATGACCAAGTACCCCACTTTCCCGTATTTTTCTAGAAACAATTATAACTTCATTCAAATGCTTAGATTATTTCCTTCCAAAAAAGGTATAAATTTTAATTTTCTGATTGCTACTTCAAAAGTTATAGCATTTAATGTATTTTTCCTCCATATTTCCCATAGTAGCAATTTCAAAAAATTTCAAGCGAAGTGGGCGGGGGTCTAAAATTGTCCAAATGATGTGAAATTTGGCATCTGAACTTACTTTGACATTTGTCACAATATGAGAGGGGGGGCCTTTGAGAATTCAAAAAAAAATTTTTTTTTGCTATGCCCTAATATACACATATGCACTCGTCCAGTCTATCCAGGTTTGTGACAATAGGCCAGATATTACTTAGGTACATGCATAACTATTGATATAAAATAATGTGCTGATCATTCGAGAGCCAGTTATCTTACACCCGGACACCGATCTGGACGTTTGTAGCTATCGGTCGAATAAATTTATAATCGGTTCAAATCACCGTCCTCCGCTAATCAAAGAAAGTCCGCTTGATTTCCTCACAGTCCGCAGTGTTGTCGTGTCGGCGGAATCGCGAGAATCCGCCATCCATCTGCATCAGTGCTACAAATTCTGCAAACTTTCGCCCAGGCAGCGGTTCGAATTCGTGAAGCAACATCACCTATGCTTGAATTGCTTGAAAACGTCAAATCATGGTTGCAAGGACTGTTCTTCAGATGGGTGTCGCAAATGTAAAAAACGCCATCACACACTCATTCATCTACCGCCGCTGGAACCTATTGATCAGACCAACAGCTCTGTAACATCCACTTTCACCTGTCAAACTGATTCAGTTCAAAATTTCACAACGCAACCCAGTACCAGCTCGTCAAATTCGTACACAACATTCCTAGCAACCAATCAGTCTGTATTGGAGCCAGTTATATCCTCGATGCCTTCGTCTCAGCCACATACGAACCCACCCTCAGGTCTCGCGGCTCACTCGACGAAGCTTCCCAGCGAAACTGTTTTGCTGTATACTGCACTGGTCAACCACGATGTGGTGGATACCGACCCGCGATTATTGGGAACATAAACATCCCAACGCGAAGCTATCAAAGAACGCGTCAGCATAATCGTGTCTACTGCGCGACAACGATTATGCTGACCGTAGCATTAACAATCACGTATGCCACCCGAGAGCGAGGCCTCTGTAAAGTAGAAACGATTGAATAAATAGATTAAGTATGCGACTGCCGAACCGAGAGGTCGACTCTTAAATTTGATTCGGTACCGATAAAATCCGCGAGACTTAGCATCGACGACTGTAACGGAGCGAAGGTCGTTGTTCGAGTCTTACTGGATAGTTGTTCGCAGTTCAATCTATTGACGGAGTCATTCCATAAGAAGCTAAAGCTGCCTCTTTTACCAGAACACGTCAACCTTGGCGGCGTGTGTCAAATTATATCATCAATTTAGAAGGCAGTTAAAACCAAAATTACCTCCCGGGTATCGGTATTTCTCCAACAATATGAAGTTCCTGGTTCTTTCGACGATTTCATCCGACCAACCGGTACAATCAATATCTACGGTTGAATGGGATATTCCTAGTTGGATTACTTTGGCCGATCTAACATTTTGCACTCCAGGTCCCATCGATCTGTATATGGACGATTTGCTCACGGGTCGCGACGATTTGGAAGAGCTAAAGATCCTTTGCAACCAGTTACAGCAGATCTTTGGGAATGCTGGGATGCAACTTCGTAAGATGTCCTCGAATCATAGAGAAATACTCAACTCTATCCCCGAGGAGTGTAGAGAAACAAAAACTCTCCTCGAATTCAGGAATTAGTCAGGAATCAGTAGCGTCTGGCTCAAATGGCACGTTCCCCATGTTGATCGGAGATTTGTGCCTTGCCAAGAATCGTCTTTTCATCATTTTCCTGATGGGAAGGATTGGGGAAGTGGTAAGGTTAGGGGTAAGGAAAACAACGACACAGAACAATTAAAACAGAGCATTCTGCACCCCCGGAGTGATGCTGAACGATCTGCAGGTGCTACAACAGCAGGAATAAAACTTCCAACCCCCGGAGGGATTTAGAACCTCTACTCAAACAGTGAGCGGATATATCAACACCCCCGAGGGGATATCATTCAAATACGGCTAAAAAAAACTATAGCTCTTTACCACACTGGGTTAGGAACAAAAGCATATCCTTAAATTTCAGCTCTCTGTACATAGGTTCATCTATGTATGGACAACCAAAAATCCGGATGCGCAATTGCATTAATACAGGGCAATTGCATATCAAATGATATGATGTTCCGTAATCGGATTCACAAAGATCACATGAATAATACTCAGCGCGCTGAATAGTAGCCATGTGATAATTGAGTTTGCAATGTCCAGTCAGGGCCCTGACCAGAATGCTGCAGTTGTGCTTGGAAAAATGCAACAAATTTCTGGACATTTTCGGACTCACATCCAGCAGAAAAGCCTTTGTCTGAACGCAAGTTTGCAAGCTACGCCAATGGTTGGCATGTTCGAATGCAGCCCAAGAGCGAATCTTGTGCTTTATCCAACTTATTGACAGTGGTAGAACTGGTTCTGGACCAACGAAATCAGTCGCAGCGCCAGCTCTAGCCAATTCGTCCGCCCATTCATTTCCAGTAATACCGGAATGACCGGGTACCCATAGAAGGTAGATAGCATATGAAATGCTAAGTTCTTCGATTTGAGTTCGACATGCGATTACTAATTTCGATCTCGAATCTGCCGAACTAAGTGCTTTCAGGGCAGCCTGACTGTCAGAGCAAAAATAGATTCTTTTACCGCAAATTCCCTGTTGAAGTGCGGATTGTACGCCACACAGAATCGCAAAGATTTCTGCTTGGAATACGGTACAGTATCTACCAAGCGAGTGAGATTGGTTTAATCTCATCTCATGACAATAGACACCAGCACCGGCTCGGCCCTCCAACAAAGAACCGTCAGTATAACAAACTACGTATTCTTCAAGTTGTCGCTCCATCCAGCCAGACAGCCATTCCTCACGAAGAGGAATTCTCACATTGAAAGTTTTAGAAGGAAAACTACATGTGAGTGTAAGGTCACTGGGAGCAAGTGTATATTCATCCCAAGTAACCATTTGGGGCCACAGTCTTGTGTGGCTAGTTACACGATCTATTGGGTTACTGTTCCAGAGCCCAGTAACCTTAAGACGGTATGCACAAGAAAGTGCTTCTTGTTTCAGAAACACATGTAGTGGTTTTATGTTCAAGAGTGCCTCGAGAGCAGCAGTAGGTTTTGTCGAGAACGCACCAGTCATCGCCATCAAGACCATCCTCTGAAGATGGTTTAACTTTGATTGGATTGTCATGACTTCTCCCTTCTGCCACCAAACAAGGCACCCGTATGCTAGTATTGGTCTAACAATTGTTGTGTAGATCCACTGAATGTACTTGGGTTTGAGTCCCCAAGATTTGCCGAAAGCCCGTCTACATTGGCCAAAGGTCATGCAAGCTTTACTGATCCTGAAATCGATGTGAGCTGTCCAATTAAGTTTTGAGTCGAGAATTACCCCAACGTACTTAACTTGATCTTCGACAATAATTTCAGAGACAAAAAACTGCAATGGACAAGCTCCGGTTGTAATCCTTCGTTGCGTGAAAAGCACCATTGAGGTTTTATTTGGATTAACTGATAGTCCAACATGAAGACACGACCGCTCAACAACACGTAAGGCTTGTTGCATCAAACCAAAAAGTGTGTTAATGCAAATACCGGTGATCATTATATGATAATCATCGGCGAAACCATACGAACCATTAGTTTTCTCAACAAGCTATCGGCAACAAGGTTCCATAGAAGTGGTGACAGCACACCACCTTGAGGACATCCGCAGACACTCAGTTTCCTCATCTCTACTTGTCTTAACGATGAGCACAGATGTCGGTTGCTAAGCATTGCGTGTATCCAGTTCGTGATATATGAAGGTACTCCATGATCTCGTGCTGCTTCCAAAATGGATTCGAAAGACACGTTGTCAAAAGCACCTTCAATATCGAGAAAAACTCCTAAACTTGATTGCTTTTGTGGAAAAGCTTTTTCAATGTTGTAGACAACATTGTGTAACAGGGTGGTAGTAGACTTCCCCCGCTGATATGCATGTTGCATTGCATGCAGCGGGTGCTCGCCCAAGCTATCATCCCGAATGTAGTGGTCGATTAAACGTTCCACTGATTTGAGAAGGAAGGAGGTCAGACTGATCGGTCTAAAGCTCTTTGCCTCCTCATAAGTGACGCGGCCACCTTTGGGAATGAATTTGACAGTTATTTCCCGCCACGCTAATGGAATGTATCCTGTTGCAAGACTGCAAGTAAGAACCTTTTTCAAAATATGCTTGAAGTGTTCATATCCTTTTTGTAGTAGAACTGGAATAATTCCGTCCTTTCCCGGAGACTTATACGGAGCAAAACTTTCAATCGCCCATTTGATCGATTTGGTTGTCACAATTCTACGAGCAAATGCCCAAGAATCAGAACTGCCTGAAAAGAACTCAGGGGCAGTCGTCAGTGATGGCTCCGTACAACCTGGAAAGTGTGTATCAAAAAGACAGTTGAGTACTACATCTTCGTCAGACGAGTATTCACCATTAGCAGTTCTAATGGAACTGACATGAAAGTCTTTCGATTTCGAAAGTAACTTATTTAGTCTACTAGTCTCGTTGAGACTTGAGACATTTGTACAGAGGCTTTTCCAACCACTTCGCTCAGAGGATCGAAGGGCATTTCTGTATGCTTTGCGAACCAATTTAAATCCAATTCAATCCTCTACAAGCTCCCAAAGTTTGCAAGTGTGAAAGTTATACGAAACGAATCGTCCTTTCTCAAACATCTAGTTTTTTCGATCCATTGAGACTTCTGGGTCCAGCAATTATAAAAGCAAAAATGCTCATGCAAACCCTATGGAAATTGGACAACGAATGGGATCAGCTGTTGCCAGAAGCGGCGAAAGAGTGGGAGGAATATCAGTATCAGTTCTCCCGACTGAAAAACTTTCGACTTGCTCGGCATGTGCGATCACTGTGCCGTCCCGCTCGCACGGGAATCCACGGATTCAACGACGCCTCCGAACATGCTTATGGTGCGTGTCTGTATTTATGCTCGATTGCTCCGGATAGATACGTCACCATCATACTTTTGGCAGTAAAATCTCGTGTCGCACCTGTAAACAATAAGTCGATCGCACGTTTGGAATTGCGCGCTGCCTTGGTTCTATCAAAATTATTTCTATCCGTCAGTGCCAGCATAGGATTCCAGGAGAAGGCGTTCATGTGGACCGATTCCATGATTGTTTTGCACTGGTTGTCTGCAAATCCTTCTACATGGCAAAAATTTGTAGCCAATCGGGTCGCTGAAATTCAGGAAATTACTGCACACTGCACCTGGCATCACGTTCCCGGGCAGGAAAAACCAGCCATCTCATATCTAGGGGTATGGACGTTGGACTACTCGTTGATAGCTCGTTATGGTGGAATGCATCGTCGTGGCTTGCTTCGCTAAACCTACCTTGGCCGGAACCACCAGGGCAGTTTGGTCGCGTGAGGGAAAAGGAGCTTGAAACTAGAAGAGGAATTGCCCTTCCCATTGCAGCGCAGGAAGCCGACATTTTCTCTCTGTTTTCCTCGCTAGAAGCCTTCGTCACGGTTCTCATGCAAGTTGAAGGCTGCTTGAATTCCAGGCCTATTACACCAATATCAACTGACCCAAATGATATACAGGTGCTAACGCCGGGCCATTTTCTTATCGAGCGGCTGCTCAACGCCCTGCCACAACCCGATTACACTGTTGTTCCCGAGAATCGACTGCGGATGTGGGAACGACTTCAACGGTATACACTTCTGGCAGCGATGACATCGTGAGTACCTGACGTCCCTTCAACATCGATACAAATGGTCCAAATTTACTCGCAACCTGGCTTCCAGTGTTGAAGTGGTCGATTGGGAGAGTGGTAGACGTGCATCCAGACGACAACGGTATAGTACGTGTAGCATCAGTACGGTTGCCATCCGGGTCGATCTCCAGACGTGCTATCTCCAGACTTTGTTTATTGCCAATTGAAGTCGATCCAGCACAACTACAAGACTCTGGTCGCATCTATACCACTTCAGGAGCAGTTGGTGTATCTTGGAAACTACAATGGGAATTCTTTATTGAAATATAATTCAAGGTGGCCGGTGTGTTAAATAGACTTAGTCTATAATTAAATTTATTGCTATGAAACTTAATCTAAATCAAAATTTGCCTTAACTAAAACATGCAGTTGAATTTCTCTATAATTACTTAAAATTGCTGAACTTAAAGCTAGATATAAAAATTTGAACTTAAATGATACACCCTAAAGGTAATCGATCAACCTCTTATATACACATATGCACTCGTCCAGTCTGTCCAGGTTTGTGACAATAGGCCAGATATTACTTAGGTACATGCATAACTATTGATATAAAATAATCTGCTGATCATTCGAGAGCCAGTTATCTTACACCCGGACATCGATCTGGACGTTTGTCGCTATCGGTCAAATAAATTTATAATCGGTTCAAATCACCGTCCTCCGCTACTCAAAGAAAGTCCGCTTGATTTCCTCACAGCCCGCAGTGTTGTCGTGTCGGCGGAATCGCGAGAATCTGCGAGTGTCCGCGTCGGTCTTCAAGTCTCGGTAACCCAGAATATATAATTTTTGGAGTTTTAGAAAAATGATTGCGTTTAGGATGTCAGATAGGGCATCGCAATTTTTTTTGAATTCTCAAAGGCCGCCCTGCTCACATTGTAACAAATGTCAAAGTAAGCTCAGATACCAAATTTCACATCATTTGGACAATTCTAGACTCCCGCCCACTTCGATTGAAATTGTTGGTACTATTGGAAAATATGGAGGAAAAATACATTAAATGCTATAACTTTTCAAGTAGCACTCAGAAAATTACAATTTTTACCTCTTTTTATAGTAGTATTTGAATTTTGATATTTATGTTTTTCGAAAAATACGGGAAAGTGGGGTACTGGGTCATTTGTCCCCAAAATCCCTTATTTTTTTAAATTTTTCTGCTCCGTGATGCAAATTATACATATTTTGCAGTTCTTCTGTGAAAAAATCTTAGAAATCGAACGAAAACTTTTTGACTGTTGTCCGATTACGAGAAGTTTGGGTTATATGGCCAAAAAGTCCTATAACCCAAACTTCAAAGATGATGATGATGATGATGGTCCCACCTCACACCCCCACAAAGGTGTAAGCTGAACGATTTATCTAGAAGATAATTAATATTTTAACTCATTACAAAAACAGTTAACAAAAAAACGGACTGGTTCAATTTGCAGACATAGCCTTTCCTTCAAAAGAACGATATTTCGATATTCCATCATATATATATTTCGAATATTCCATCAACAACCAGGGTCCATCAAGAAAATTTCCATTCCGGGAAGATACTTGATAGAATCGGGAATTGAACCCAATAGCGTCCATTTCTGATCATTCTCTGTAAGACTCCTCTCGCCTGACCAAGACATCGGTACTACCACCTGCTAAGGTGAGAAGTGACGAGCCTAGTGGCAGTGCAGAGTCCAACTCCGTTATTGCCACTATCGCAGCAATAACCGAGATTAACTCAATTGTCGAGCAAAGCCAGCAAAGCAACTCCATCATCAAATCAGACCCTGATCACAACAAAAGTCTAAGTAAAGCTTCGATTCAACCCGATGAGCTCTTAGTACTGGTCACTATGTTCGATTTCAAGTTAGTCTCTATCTGCTTATCGCGCGTGTGGCTCAGACTTCTGTAGACATATCATTATTTTTTAAAAAACTTAAATAAGTAACAAAAATCCATCATCATCATAGCGAATATAATAACTTAGTGTGACTAAATGCAAATAAAAGACGAGAAAAAAATACAAAATGGTATTACATAGTTATTCACATAACTCCAAAATATAAAAATTAAAAAAATCTGTCTACAAAGCAGATTTTACGTGTGAAATACATAGTGTTTTGAACTCCGCCAATGTTGGCGCACGTTTAATATGTCTAGGCATCGAATTGAAAAAACTTATTGCTTTGTACCACAAGAAGTTCTGTGATCTACTAAATAAAAAGCTAGGTGTTCTTGCATCAGACGCTTTTGTAGTGTTGTACCTATTCACATCACTTCCGCTTTCAATTCGATCACACAAATATCGAGGCAACATTCCATCAATAATTTAAAAAATGAACACCATTGTCAAGTAATAAATTCTTTGCTTCACAGAGGCTTCGATAACGACAACAGAGTTTTTATTAATGAGCATCTTACGGCTACTGCTATGGAAGTTCGTGCTGAAGCATACAAACGGGCGCGTACAAAAGGTATTTGTTCGTGATGGCCTTGTTCATGTGGATAACCATGGAAAAGTTGAAGCCCTTCACTCGGTTCTTCAGCTATCTACAAAATTCAGTTAACCTTTCCATTAAGCTCTTCTTTCCTTCCTCATTTCCCATGATACCTTCCAGATTTTTCCTGTGTTTCCAACCTCTCCTGAAAGTCAAAATATTACACCTATCCTTGTTTTTGCCTTTTCCCCAAGTTTTTTCTTATTGTCCTTTGTATCCGATCCTCGAGTTTTCCATGATTGTTCCTTCCTAAAAGTAATTGTTGCTGATAGTTTTTGCTGCGCTGTACTATAAACATGATGATGGAACGGACTGCTGTTGGTGCTGTTGCTGTTGCTATTGTTGGTGCTGCCGCTGTTGTTGCTGCTGTTTCTACTACTGCGGATGCTATTTCTATTACTGCTGAACAAACGATATCGTGCTGCTAGTATTATTTTGGCTACGACAAATGAAATTTCCATTGATGCTGTTCTGTGCTTTTAATGATATTATTTCCAATTGTCAGTTGAACTGCGACATAAGTGCATTAATTAATGTTAGAAGAAATTTCTAGATGTAAGAATATGTTCTCTATTATCGTTATCTTTTCATGTGGGGAAGCTTTGCGAATTGCTTCTCGTGCAAAGTTTCTTGTATCTCATTGCACTGATTATGGCTAGCCAACTGTTTAACAATACCTCTACAAACATGATTATTCCTAAGTCTGTTCTAAATGCTGCACTATACACAGATAAACTTAATATTTGTCATGTTAATGTCCAAAGTCTTTGTGCACGAAGGTTTGCCAAACTAAATGAACTTAGAATGTTGATCAATAATAGCAAAATAGACATCATTTGCATGTCAGAGACTTGGCTTGATGCTTCTATTATCGACCCTATGATTGCTATAGACGGGTTCAAACTATTCAGGAATGATCGTAATCGACACGGGGGCGGAGTATGCATATATGTGAAAAATAAGCTAACAAGTAGGATTGTGCGGAAATCCACACTTACAGATTACTCTCGTTCTATACCAGAATTTCTGCTGCTGGAGATACAGTGTGGTATTGATAAGATTCTTTTAGGGGTGTACTACAACCCTCCGAATGTAGATTGCTCGGAAACACTTCTGTATCATTTCGATGAATATACTGTCAAGTATAATTCCACATTTTTCCTAGGTGACTTCAACACAGACCTGCTAAAGCACACTGGTAAATCGCAACGTTTTAAAGATGTCTTATTGAACATGTCCTACACATGTATTAATGATGAGCCCACGTTTTTTCACCGAACGAGCTGTTCCTTGCTTGATCTTTTTCTAACGGATTCCCCTAACGCGGTCCTTAGATTTGGACAGGTATCTCTGTCAGGAATCTCAAAACACGACTTGATATTTTCTTCGCTTAATTTTTCAGCAAAATTCGAACCAGAGCTAATATATTATAGGGACTACAAAAATTATGACGCCCAGGGACTAAGTGATGCCTTCGACAACATCGATTGGAGCGAATATATTAGTATCGATCACCCTGATATGCTAGTTAATATTTTGAATGGCCATCTACACCGAATTCATGATTCATTCTTTCCACTAAGAGTTGCCAAACCGAGGATTAATCCTTGGTTCAATGCGAATATTGAAAGAGCTATGGTCAACAGAGATATAGCCTATAGAAATTGGAAGTGCAGCAAAAGTGTTGAAGATCATGCCCATTATAAACGCCTCAGAAATAATGCAAATGAACTAATTAAAAAGTCTAAAATCGACTTTGATAGACGTAATTTTAATATGGAAATTCCCAGTAAGCAACTTTGGAATAACATTAAAAAACTCGGTATTTCAAAAAAAGGAGCGGTCCAAAATAACTTTGACCATTCTGCAAACGATATCAACGATTACTTTGCTTCCAATTTTACCGCTGACAACTCTTCAGTTCCTACCTTCCCCACAAATAACAATGGTTTCCGCTTTAGGCTCATCCAAGACTATGAAATTATGAGCGCCGTATCCTCGATTAAATCTAATGCGGTCGGGCTGGATAATATTCCCATACAATACATTAAGTTAATCCTGCCTCATGCACTGCCATATATACGTCATTTATTTAACTCAATTATAAATTCATCAGTGTTTCCCCGCATGTGGAAATGTGTCAAAGTAATCCCCATCAAGAAAAAAGGTAATTTAGCTTGTTTATCTAATCTTCGGCCTATTAGCTTGCTCAGCGCGATATCTAAAGTTTTTGAAAAACTTATTAAAGAACAAATTTCTTCTTTCATTAACGAAATGAATTTCCTACATCCCTTTCAATCCGGTTTCAGAAAATTCCACAGCACTGAAACCGCACTGATGAAAGTGCACGATGATATTTCGCAAGTGATTGATAAACGTGGAATAGCTATTCTTCTGTTACTTGACTTTGCCAAAGCGTTTGACCGTGTGTCACATAGTAAGCTTTTATCGAAGCTAGTATCGTCTTTTCAATTTTCTCATTTAGCGGCGAATTTGATGAAGTCATATCTGCGTGATCGAAGTCAGGCAGTTTTCTTCGATGGGATTATGTCTTCCTTTCAGCACATTGGGTCAGGAGTTCCACAAGGGTCTGTGCTTGGACCTATTTTGTTTTCACTTTTTATAAATGACTTACCTCTAGTATTGGATTTTTGCTCGATACATTTATTTGCAGATGATGTTCAGATTTATTTTTGTGCAAATAAAACATATAGTATGCATTGTATAGCAAGAAAAATTAACCATGATTTAAGAAAAATTCTTTTGTGGTCCCAGCGAAACCTGCTTTTCGTTAACCCCACGAAAACTAAAGCGATGTTACTAAGCAAGTCTACCATTCTTCCGACTCCACCTCAACTTTACATAGACAATGCATTAATCCAATTTGTGAATCGCACTGTGAATCTTGGTGTTATATTCACGTCTAATTTGAGCTGGGATGACCAAGTAAATGCGCAATGTGGAAAGATATACGGTACTCTGAAGCGTTTGAATCTAGTTACTAAACATTTTGAAATTACCACCAAAATTAAACTTTTCAAATCACTTGCTTTACCACATTTCATCTATGGAGACTTCATATACTCAAATGCGTCTGCAGCATCCATAAATAAGTTGAGAGTTGCTTTAAACACGTGTGTTCGTTATGTCTACAACCTCTCCAGGTATTCCCGAGTTTCTCATCTGCAAAAATCTCTCATAGGTTGTTCATTTGCTAACTTTTATGCTTATCGGTCCAGTTTGATCCTGTACCGACTTATCAGTTCCAAAAAACCTGAATATTTACATTGCAAACTAAGGCCCTTACTTAACCCACGTACACTTAATTAAGAGTTACCTCAGCACACTACTGCTTATTACAACCAATCCATGTTCGTTAGGGGTATCTCTGTTTATAACAATTTGCCATACTTTTTAAAATCCATTACCTCATTGAGAAACTTTAAGCGAGAGCTGCTTTGTTATTTCAACGGCATGAATTAGAATGCGATATTAGAGAACAATTAGAATTAGATTAATTTAGAATTAGATTTAGTACCTTTTCATATTATTTTCAAATTAAAGCACAGAATTCCACCAAGATGTAACATTTGAAAAGACTTTAGTCTTACGTTACATAATGTCAGTGAAATAAATAAATAAATAAATAAATAATGCGTTCAACATGAAATAAGAGGAAATGTATCTGTTACATTTTAAAATTAATCGCATGATTTTATTTTGCAATCGCTGTAACCTCAATATTTGTGTTTGATTGGCAAGAAACAAAATAGACGGGCAGAAGTCAATGTGTGGTGAAATAATAGATTTATATAATAAAATTTTACTATTTTAATTTTTCAGACGACACAATATACCATACTTTTTGGCAATCTTTTTGATAACATTGTCGATGCGAGACTTAAAGGTTAACTTGTCATCAATGATTATTCCAAGATATTTTAATTCACTAACGCGATCACCATTTATTTCAACGTTAACGACACGCCTAGTATTAGCCGAAGAGATAATCATGTATTTAGTTTTAGCAACATTTAACTTTAATTGTTTAAATTTTAACCAACGAGCAAGGGAATGCAAATCTTCGTTCAAATGCGCCAGGGCTTCATCTACATCCTTAGCTGCAATGAACAGAACAGTGTCGTCAGCAAACAAATTTAAGTCACAAAATCGTAAAACTCGCCATTTATATACATAATAAATAAAATAGGACCTAAGACACTACCTTGCGGCACTCCAAGAGGATTGTCGAGAGGACTAGATACAAAATCATCGAAACTGGTTTTCTGAGTTCTATCACACAAATAGTTTTCAAACCACTTATGTGCTATCCCTCCGATACCAAATCGCTATAAAGTTTTCAGAAGTAAAGGTCTCGAAATTGTCTCAAAAGCGCGTTTCAGATCCAAAAATACAGCAAAAATAGTCTCTTTAACCTCGATTTTCTCTTTCTATTTTGCTAAACACTAGATTCAAAGCGGTCTCGCAAGAGTGTCCCTCTCGGTATCCCGATTGCTCCGGAATTTGCAAATTATTATTATTCAAATAACTCATCAGCCAAGGGCCACTTAACAACAAGTTCTAAAATTTTCTCTAATGTGTGCAACATGTTAATGAGGCGGCACTCTTCGGCTTTATCCATCCCAGTAACTTTGGGAATAGGAATCACAAGTGATTCCTTCCAAACTTTCGGCACGTGCCCAGTTTGTAGTGATTCATTTACAAGGTCCAGCAGATCGTGTCCGACGACATGAAAGCAATCCTGTATCACTTTTGCGCTGACATTATCGATACCAGCCGATTTTCCCAAAAGAAAAATAAATATCCTTCAACTGTTCAAAAGTGATTGGGTGAAATTCGTTAATATTAATCGGCTGTGTTATTTCCACAGGTTCCCTGATCAATTTTTCAGCTATTGTTTGTTCAGATTGTTCTTCTACCCCATTAAAAGTTATGGACTGTGAGGAACTACGTTTAGGTTTAATTAAATTCTTTAGGATTTTCCTCTTTGCTGTTGTTTTGAAACATCAAATCGATCGATCTTCCTTTGAATATATTCACATTTGGTCTTCTTCAAAGCCCGTGAATAAATATTTCGCGCGTACTTGTTCCCATTCCAAAGACGTTCACTATTAGTTTTACAAAATTTCTTGTACTTTTTATCCCTTATACGTTCCAGGCGCAAAAGATCAAAAGAGTACCAGCTGTTCGAGTTATTTGAATTAACAAACTTTTGAGAAACTAAACTATTTGTACACTCTTTTAACACGTTAGTTAGAAGAGCTCCCAAGCAACAATTGAAGTTTTATAGCACGCTACAAGTGCAATCTAAGTTTTATCAGTGACTATAAAACTATCACAAAACCACAATTGTTACTAGGGCTGCCTTGTTATCCAAATTTCCATTCAATTCCGTAAAATCCATGCTTCTCGAAACCAGTTGTGACATAGCTTGTTTCGAATATCTTTTCCAGCACTTGATTTTAACTTTATCCTCTTCACAGTTAGGTTCATTCTCCAGAAAAATTGAGATCGTCTCATGGTCTGAAATTTTACAATCGGCCTCTACATACGAATGAACCCCATCAAAATTGGAATACACGTGATCTATCAATGTTCTACTGCGTCTGGAAATTCTTGTAAACTCACTAACCGTTTGCTTGAAATTCAAAAACTCAGCCAACTGCTTCAACTGATTCGAATTTTGATCGTTAAGCCAATCAATATTGAAATCGCCCGAAATTACATTAAGTTTACTCAAGTCAACGAAATTCTCCCACCAGTTTTCTAAAATTTCTAAATACCGTCGCTTGAACTAGGAGAATGGTATACTACTGCAAAATTTCCCATCTGCATGCCTCTTTCAACTGATATACTCAAGAACCAATTATTATCAACTGCTTCGTTTAACCGAACGTTGAATTCAATCGATTCTTTGGCATAAATGGCAACTCCACCAGTATAGGAATGAGATAGACAAAAAGCAACTTTATAACCCGGAATGCTATCAAATCATCAGCATCAACAATATGTGTTTCTGATATTAAAACTAACAATGGATGTTTGTTTTCTACAAGATGTCGCAATGCGACAAAGTTTGTAGATAACCCAGCTATATTTAAATACATTGTTTCAGACAACCTCTCGTTTGTTAGTTGCTATTAACTTGACAAAACGTTGCTTTTTTCAATTCTAGCAGTCCTCGATATACTGAACACTGCTTACTAAATGCCGCATGATTACGTCCAAATTCATTTTACGTTCACTATTCTTTTTAATACAATTCACGCATTTAAAATCAGTTGACGAGCATTCAGATGTTCTATGTGCTCCATTACATCTGGAGGATGTTTCTTTATTTACGCATCCCGTACTCTTATGACCATATTCTCCACATTTGAAGCAGCGCAGCACGTTAAAGGCCTCTAAAACAGAACACCTATCCCAACCAATGTTTACCGCACGGGTTGACATCAGGCCGCTATAGGTGTCCTTATCAACTTCAATTATAGCATTGTATTTGTTATATTTGAAGGGTGGATTTTGGAAATTGGCAGCAACTTTAACATATTCAAACGGAATACCCTCATTCTGACTCTTCAATAAGTCAATGAAGACTTCTTCAGTGTATCGATCACTCATCTCCATTATTTTCAACTTCGGTTTACCGGGTATCGGTATAACAGCAATATACTTTTCACTCAGATTGCTTACAATGTTTTCTTTCACCGATTCAATATTATCCCGAGTTGCACACTCCACAATAATCGAGCCATCTTTACCGTTTTTAAAGTTGCTAATTTTGTGCATCTTTGGATCTAATTTATTTTTTACTTCCTTCCTCGTGTCGTCACTCGATTGCAACGGCTCGACTGGTTTAATCACAATGACCGGGCGAGCCTTACGTTTCGTTTGACTTCTAGTTCTAATTTTATTCGTCCCAGTAGCTTCCGACAAAACATTCGCGTAAGTAATTCTACTATTTTTATCAAAAACCTCGTCATTATTTCCATCATCGTCTATTTCAATTAGCATCGGTTCATCTTTATTCGCCAAAATTTTCGTTTTCTACTGGGATTTCCGTCAGATTCAGAATGAACCTTCCTATTACTAAAATTCCTCTTTCTGTTCATTCCAACTAATTCAATTTCACACTTGACATTTTCATTAAAACAACAACAAATCTTCCAACTTTTTGGCAACACTGTTTTCCAAGCTAGCCAATGTGGATGAGAGTCAAAGGAGATATAAATGGGGGATAGGAATGATGGTAGAAAACTGCAAAAATGGAAAGTTTTCTTGTACACATGTGTTATGTTATATATACAGTAGGATTCCGTTTTTGGCAACAATATTTTTTTTTCAGTTGCCAAAACTGGAACCGTGCCAAAAATGGAACCTTACATTAAAAGCTTTTATTTTCAATTTGTGACATCATAAATGATACAAGAACATTAATTATATAAGAATATGTGAAATGTAATGAAATCATAGAAAAAAACAGTAAATTTAATTTTATTCGTTATGCCCGGCATTATAAAATATAGTAAATATGACTCGCTTGTTTGGAAATAAAGTAAAAAGTGATATCCATTATTCAACAAAATGTCTATTGAGCTTTTTTTAAAGATTTACTATGTACAACAACAATGTTGCCAACAACGGAACCCATTTGTTGCCAAAAACGGAACTGCTTAAATGGAATCGAAAGTTTTACTGTAATGTTCCAAAACCAATTGATACAAACATTACAGTAAGGCGGGGCTAGTTGATGGAACGATGACCTCGGAACATGTCTGGTACTATACACGAAACGGGTCATCGGAAAATCAATTGAGCTTACACCTTCCTAAATCTGTGAACCAAGTTATTTGCATGAATGTTAAAATACATGCAAACGTCTTTTTTCTGTAAATCACTACCAGCTAGTGGGAGATAGGAAGGTTAACACATACACACTGTTTTCCAAGCTAGCCAATTTAAGAGAGAGAGAAAGAGAGAGAGAGAGAGAGAGAGAGAGAGAGAGAGAGTTGTTGAAAGACCTGATCAGTTTTTCTATTCCGTTTTCTACTGCGATGTTTATCTGTGCATCGATGTTTTTCGGGCATCAGTGAGAGATTCAGAAATGGAAACGAATTGTTCCGTCTTCTTATCCAACTCAATGATTATCGAACTGACATCCTGCACACCAGAAGACTGGCCTGATAAACATTTCGCACACTTGTAGCAAAGACTTGCATTATCAGCCAACCAATTTACCATGGCCTTTGTTAACCTGGAACATTTTTGATGGTATTTATCGCCGCAAAAAAGGCATAGTACAAGACCTTCGGTGAGACTCACCGTACCCGTACACTTTGCACACAGGCCACCCTTTTTTATTTTTTTATTTATTAACAGATCAAGGCGGAAGTGGCCTGTGCCGTATACAAAAGATTCCTCCATTCCACTCGGTCCATGGCCGCGCGTCGCCAGCCACGCAATCTGCGAAGGGTCCGCAAATCGTCTTCCACCTGGTCGATCCCTCGTGCTCGATGCGCGCCACGTCTTCTTGTACTGGTCGGATTGCAATTGAGAACCGTTTTCACTGGGCTATTGTCCGACATTCTGGCTACGTGCCCGGCCCACCGTAGTCGTCCGATTTTCGCGGTATGACAGATGGGCGGCTCCCCCAACAGCTGATGCAATTCATGGTTCATTCGCCGTCTCCATGTGCCGTCTTCCATCTGCACTCCACCGTAGATGGTACGCAGCACTTTCCGTTCGAAGACACCAAGTGCGCGTTGGTCCTCCACGAGCATGGTCCAGGTCTCGTGCCCGTAGAGAACTACCGGTCTAATCAGCGTCTTGTAGATGGTCAACTTCGTACGACGGCGAACTCTGTTCGACCGAAGTGTCTTGCGGAGGCCAAAGTAAGCACGATTTCCTGCCACGATGCGTCTACGAATCTCTCTGCTGGTATCATTGTCGGCGGTCACCAGTGAGCCCAAGTACACGAACTCTTCAACCACCTCGATTTCGTCGCCAACGATGCAAACTCGAAGCGGGCGGTTCTCATTCTCTTCTCGTGAACCTCTTCCTATCATGTACTTTGTCTTCGACGTGTTGATGGCAAGTCCGACGCGCTTGGCTTCTCTTTTCAGTCTGATGTAGGCTTCCTCCATCTTCTCAAAGTTTCGTGCAATAATATCAACGTCATCGGCGAAGCCAAGTAGCTGAACGGACTTTGTGAAAATCGTACCACTCGTGTCGATCCCTGCTCTTCTTATTACACCTTCCAGCGCGATGTTGAATAACAGACACGAGAGGGGGTGGGCGTGGCGTAGTTGGTAAATCGATTGCCTTGTACGCAGCGCACCTGGGTTCGAGTCCCGACCCCGCACATAGGGTTCGAAATTTTTCACAAGAGATTTTTCTAACCCGAAGAGGCGAATGACCTTAAGGTTAAAGCCTCTATAATCGAAATAAAAAAAAAACAGACACGAGATACCATCACCTTGCCGTAACCCTCTGCGTGATTCGAAGGGACTCGAGAGCGTCCCTGAGACACGTACTACGCACATCACCCGATCCATCGTCGCCTTCACTAATCGCGTCAGTTTGTCCGGGAATCCGTACTCGTGCATAATGTGCCATAGCTGATCTCGATCGATAGTGTCGTATGCGGCTTTGAAGTCGATGAACAAATGATGTGTGGGTACATTGTACTCGCGGCATTTTTGCAGTACTTGACGAAGCGCGAACACCTGGTCCGTGGTAGATCGTTCGCTCATGAAACCCGCCTGGTACTGCCCCACGAACTCTCTTGCAATTGGTGATAGTCGACGGCATAGTATTTGGGAGAGTACCTTGTAGGCGTCGTTCAGCAGGGTGATTGCTCGGTAATTACAGCAATCCAGCTTGTCGCCCTTTTTGTAGATAGGACACACGACACCTTCAATCCACTGCTCCGGTAAAATCTCCTCCTCCCAAATCTTGGTAATCACCCAGTGCAGCGCTTTAGCCAGTGGCTCGCCACCGTGTTTTAGTAGCTCGCTTGGTATTTGGTCAACCCCAGCGGCTTTATTATTTTTGAGCCGGCTGATCTCCTCCTGGATTTCTTGGAGATCTGGAGCCGGTAGTGTAATGTCTTCCGCGCGTGCTCCCAGGTGCGTTACCGTGCCATCTTCGTCGTCTGCTGCATCGCCGTTCAGGTGTTCTTCGTAGTGCTGCCGCCACCTCTGGATCACCTCACACTGGTCCGTGAGAATATTCCCGTTTGTATCTCTGCACATGTCGGCCTGTGGTACGTGGCCCCTGCGCGAGCGGTTCAACTTCTCATAGAATTTCCGTGTGTCTTTAGCGCGGTACAGCTGCTCCATCGCTTCGCGATCTCGGTCTTCCTGCTGGCACTTTTTGGTCCGGAAAACCGAGTTCTGCCTGTTCCGTGCCTGTTTATATTGTGCCTCGTTCGCCCTCGTGCGGTGTTGCAGCATTCTCGCCTGCATTCTTCTCTTCGACTAACTGCTCGCATTCGCCGTCGTACCAGTCGCTTCTTCGGTCCGGGCCCACCGTACCTAGTGCAGTGGCCGCAGTGCTACCTATGGCGGATCGGATATCTCTCCAGCCATCTTCAAGGGCAACTGCGCCTAGCTGCTCTTCCGTTGGTGCCACTTCCAGCTGCTGCGCGTATTCTTGAGCCACTCTGCCATCTTGTAGCCGCTCGATGTTTAGCCGCGGCATTCGGCCACCCATTATAGGCAAATTAAACAACAGCTGGAGAAGCGGGAAAAAACAAAAAAATATAACACTGCGTCACCTCGCTGTTGGGAAACTTACAAAGCCAGCCGATGCAGCGAAATGAAATCCGAAAATCACAGAACAATAATAGTCTGTATGACTACACACTATACTTATCTGAATAATATTCCGATTAGCGATTAGCGCCCACAAAGTTTTCAACGAAAAGCAAAGTATTTCTCACAAATTTAAGCGATTGCTTCCTGCACTATGTACACACAAGCTACCATATTCACTTTCACAAAAGCAATAACTTCATAATGAATTTTATCATTTTCTCGTGCATATTTCTCTATTATACTTCACTCTATTTTAATAAACTATACCTTATTGAACGTGGAAAATAGTTCAGGAACACAACAAAAATAGATTCGTTACCGGAAAAATTCAGAAACATATAATCTCAACACAATTTAGGGGTAGTGATCAGTAAATCTTGATAACACTGTTCGACACAAGATCGAGAAGCATAAAAATCCCGCTAAAAAATTTTTTGAAAAAAGAAAGGAACGGGGTTTAACACCAAAGTTTATATCGAGAACCAGAGATGTTCAATAAGGAGCTACCAATGAAAATTACCACATTTTAATATCCCACCAAATCATACTGAAAAAAAATGTAATCGAAGCAATTTTTCGGCTTAATTCGACATCATATTCGATATATTTTTTAATTTCAATAAATCCATATGTTGAAAAACGAAAAAAAAAAAATGATGGAAAATATTTAAAAAATTTAATAAAACTAATAAACGAATATATATCTAGTATCAAAACAAACATAAACCGTATTTTTTTATCGGAATTTTACTATTGGCGCCAAAAAATCGAAATGCATGAAACGTTCTTATATTAAAGCAAAGAATAAGCATCGCAAAAAAAAATCTAAAATGTAAAATGAATGTTGTGAAGAAACAAATTTTGAGGACATTTTTTTAAATAAATGGTTTGCTACAGGTTTTGAAGTTTTTGACCATCGAACTTTTCCAACGAATTGGACAGGGGAGCAGAACACACCTGGCTTGGGGCTCCTGCTAAAATATTCTGGTTTTTTTTTGTTTTAATCAATGTAATGTATGTGACATAAGCGGAGTATCGTGACCTTACTTTGGACATTTTAAAAACTTTTGGCGCTGATAAGGGTTATTTTGCTTGGTAAAAAACATTAATGTAGACAGTGGAAGATATGTTTCGAACTTTTCATGTTTTAGACCGGTATTTCATTTGATTGATCCAGTGGTTTAATTTAAAAGTTGCAACACACAACACATGATAAAATTATAAGCGGTTAATGACCTACACCAACACCAATCATGTCATGCTGACAGAAGTTGGCAACATCCAACGATTTTTGAATTCAGCACAAACATTAAGGGTTCTTTTCCGAACCACCATACAAATCATAAATTATAATTTGAACATTTTTACATTTCTTATAAAAGAAATGTATAGAATTCGCTCAAACTTTCAAGATTTTTTCCGAGGCCCGGAGGGCCGAGTCTTATATACCAATCGACTCAGCTCGACGATTTGGGACAATGTCTGTGTGTGTGTGTCTGTGTGTGTGTGTATGTTACGGACAAATTCTCATTCGTGTTTCTCAGCAATGGCTGAACCGATCATATACAAACCAATTTTAAATGAAAGAACTAAAAAACAGTATGAACGCTATTAATTTGTTTTTGTTTCTGATGTTTAGTTTTTAAGATATGAATGTTTGAATGTGTAAAAATGGCGTTTTTTGCAGTTTTTTTAAATTATCTGCCGGAATAGACAATACAGATTGACAATTTATATGTTTTTAGACAGCTTTAACGAATACCTTTCGAACAAGCTATAGATTGTTGAAATCGGACTATTATCAAAAGAGATATTTAACATTAAATGCGGACGAAAGATTTCTATCATTTCCCATTGCCAGAAATATCACCAAAAACATGTAATCTATTATTAACGCCAAAACGGCTTATTTTAGGTCAATAGTATCTTCGGAGAATTTAATGGAGGTAGTATGCTCTTTCTTTTGGTATTGTGCTTTTGCTGATTAATCCCCCTATGAGTAAGATATTTTCACAAATTTTCTTGGAAGTGATTACAACGAAATGATGCCTTCAGCAAATTTGTAGCTCTTACTTTTGCGAATAACTTTACTGAAGACTTCAAATATCTATTTTGAATACTTTAAAAGTTATAAGCTTGTTGTTTGTGGATTACTCCTTGTCGCCTATTTATTGTTCAATATAGTAATAATCCATTGAAATAAGCCAAACATTATTTCGATAAATCGAATTTTAAATTTCATTTTTCTATCTACAACCGCTAGAAATAATCACCGAACACTTCCAAGTTGTCTGGAAGGAACTTGATAACTTATCAGTGCAAAAATGTTCATTTGTGCGAACCTTCTGACTGCAATTTTTCTAACTTATAACCATCGGATCGATCTGAAACCTTTCGGAAAATGAAAAGCGAAATAAATAACTCCAAGCAACGGCGTAGCCAAGAGAAGGTTTCAACACCATACAGCCCCCCCCCACCACACAAAAAAATATTGGATTGGAGTTGAAAATTTATTGATGCAAACTGATTTAATTCAATATTACAATAACATTATCTGATCCGTAGATTGATAACCTGTTGTTGTAAACATCATGAGGACTTTTGATAAATTGTCGGAATGGGGTCCTGATATGTAACTGATCTATTGGTCTTGATTTCACAGTTGTCTAATAGCATCAATATCAAATTCATGCCTGAAAACATTCCAATAGAAAATTCCAGAGTTCTGTAATCAATCATAATCCTCAGATTTCTTTTCAAATTTTCAGCTTTTTTCCTACACAATATTACGAAAGCTTATTACACAATTTTTCCTAAAAGGTTTGTGAAAATTATAAACTATTTGAAATTTTTTAATAGTTTTATTTTTTATTTAACCGTGATTTTTTAATAAATAGTGATCATCGCTTCACAACGTAGTCTATTTTTCATGGTTTGCGGTGAGCACGAACTCTCGAATTGCTGAACTGAAAATTATGGAATAGAAATTAATTTTTAGTATTCTTTACAGACTCGCTGGTGCCCTAAGACGTTTTCGCTAGATTTTTAGAGCACTGTGCACTAGACTGCCCAGAAAAATGATGAATTTTTGAAAACTCAATCGGCCCACCCCTGAGTCGATTCCTAGTCCCACCAGGAGTACTGGTACCAAATTTGAAGCAAATCGGACAAGTCTAACTACCGGACCAACGTGCCTGAAGTTTATATTGGATTTTTCAACAATTTACATGGAGAAAACTCACTAGCTCGTATTTTCGCCGCTAGGTGGCACTGTATACAACGTATTATAACTGTAAGTGAAAATAAGAAAGATATTTTAATTATCTACAACTTTGTCGAAGACTGCT
Source organism: Topomyia yanbarensis (assembly GCF_030247195.1). Taxonomy (NCBI): domain Eukaryota; kingdom Metazoa; phylum Arthropoda; class Insecta; order Diptera; family Culicidae; genus Topomyia; species Topomyia yanbarensis. The sequence continues at coordinate 88,249,510 of NC_080670.1, read as the reverse complement.
AGTAAATCCGGCTATGTTAAAAGAAGTTATTAAACTTTTAACGAAGTGATGTCTGAGTCAGTTTTGCATGGGGCCTAGCAGTGCATGGTTGTGTATCAGTACTCGACTCCCGCGAACTATATATTTTTGTGAAATAATGGTTAGATTTAGCCGAATAGTATGTTTACAAGAATTATAGTAAATAATACGAGTTATGTTTTGGTTAGAAAATTTTAGTTCCACCTGTGACCGCATAGAGGGCGCCACTACTAACTTTTCATAGAAGAGAGATAGAGTATCAAGATGTTCAGAAGAAATACTGGAAAATACCTGTTCTATAACTTTGTAGAAGACTATTTCTATCTCTCTCCGTTGAAAAGTTAGTGTTGGCGCCCTCTATGCAGTAACAGGTGGAACTAAAATTTTCTAATCAAAGCATGACTCGTATTATTTACTATAGTTCTTCTGAACATAGCATTGAGCTAAACCTAACGATTATTTTACAAAAATGTTTAGTTCGTGTGAATCGAGTACTGATACACAACCATGCACTATTAGGCCCCATGCAAAACTGACTCAGATATCACTTCGTTAAAAGTTTAATAACTTCCTTTAACAAAGTCGGATTTACTTGCAGTCTTCGACAAAGTTGTAGACAATTCAATTATCCTTCTTATTTTCACTTACAGTGATAATACAATGCATACAGTGCCACCTAGCGGCGAAAATGCGTGCTGGTGGGTTTTCTCCATGTAAATTGTTGAAAATTCCCATACAAATTTCAGGCCCGTTGGTCCGGTAGTTAGACTTGTCCGATTTGCTTCAAATTTGGTGCAAGTACTCCTGGTGGGACTAGGAATCGACGCAGAGGTGGGCCGATAGGGGTCATTTTTTTGTCACCCTACTGTGCACCCAGTGCATTAACGCAAGTGACGGAAGGTTATCGAAAAGTTTCGTGAAAATGAAAGTTCCAGTTATGATGATGATTTTCCCAAACGGTTCGTTTTCGTGAGGTTTTTATTTGTTCTTTGGCATTAGGATTAGCGATAATAATTCAAATCAAGGATACTACTGGGAAGTCACCTTTAGAAAAAGTCGATGTCGAAGTAAAATTTGAAACTATGCACGCATGTACTTCAGAGATAGCGTGATATCAGGAGCTGCGATTTCATTTCAACGCTTTTTTTGTGAAAAGAGCGATACTTGCAAATGTAAACATAGGGCTTTTTTCATACATGCGAATGAGGGCTTTGAAACGCAACAAATTAACCTAAAAATTTTGATTCTACGATATTGCTTTCTTAAACTACAGCAAAAAATACAACGGGCGAAACTGTATTTTTGTTTGTTTATTTAAAGTTTCGCCCTCCACGCTCCATGCAAACAAACAGGGCGATACTTTTTTTGCTAGCAGTTTAGAGACGAAACTGTTATTTTCGTATTTTTTAGGATTATCAAACTGATAGCAGCTGTAAATAGTAACAATGATCTCTATTGAAAAAACCCGGACGAAATAGGTGGTGTAAACCGGTAGTTATTGTAAAAAAACGTAAGGGCGATACTTCAATGCTGATAGATAGGACCGAAAAAGTAAACAATCGCCAAAAGGGCGATACTATCATTTTGTCAATTTCAATAGCAAAAACAAATTTTAATTTAATAATTTCAAATACTTTATGAAGTTTTGGGTTTCGATCACTGAATCATGCAAGCTAGGATGTCAAAAATCACAATAGTTCTTAAATAGGAAATAAAACCAAGTCTGGAAATATTCACTGTTGATTTTCTTTGAATGGCATTACTGCTAGTATCGCCCTTTTCAAGAAAAAGCGTTGATTTCTCAGTTCTCAGTCGCGTTGGAAATTTGAGTAAAATATAAACTTCAAATCGATTAAAAAACTACAAGGGGCAGCCCTATGGGGTTGCACGAACTGTAGACGTAGGACTATACTACTTAATGTAAAATATTTATTTTCTTAGTACTTAGTGTGTGGGAAAAAACACCCGGACCGGTGAAGAAAAATCAAATTTTAGACAATATAATCACATCTCATGTATAGAACAAGCTTTCTAGTTGATCTCAAACAGATCCTAAAAGTTCAAACATCCATGGATAACCCCAAGTTTGTAGATGTGTTTCGATGCCACAGGATTGTAAAATGGTTAATATTACGTCATGAAAATTCAATTCTTCCGTGACAATTGTTTTTGCTCGGAGCTGGAATGCAAAATGCCCTGTGTGTATGCAAAGCTCATGATTTTTTGGGATATTAGCATTGATCGGAAAATACTTTCCAACGCTGCGCATTGCATACATACAGGACATTTCGCAGGTCACCAGAAACTGTTCATTTTACCACCGCCACATGTTCATTTTACCCACTCGCTATAAACATATCTCATTTTTGGACATGTTTGGAAATCAAGAATCATGTTTGAAAAAATGTGTTTATGACGAAGTATTTTTACCAGATATGTACAAAACATGTCTAACAAGAAATATAAGGTGATTGTAATATCTCATTCACTTATTAGTTAGAAAATAATGACTTTGCTTAACGTGTTCATTTTACCGCCATATTACATTCGCCCCAAACATTGAACCCAAGCGTACAATGCAAAATGAGTCAACGCTGATGATGATGGGTAGAGCGAAAGAGACAACTAGTACCACCACAACACTATTAGCGCATTTCACCAAAATTCCACGCGGCCTTTCCCGATTGAAAGGAACGGTCGCGCTTAGCCCATCTGTCATAATATCGTGATTTTGCATAGCGAAGAGCTGAATGATAACACATTTTGTTCCAAAAAACAGCTCTGCGTTATGCAACACTTTGTGTAGGTTGATTATACCAGTTGCAAGTGGGGCCAAATTCACCAAGTTCCGTAAAATTCCTTTTAAATTACAGAATTGATAAAATTGCTTAGATGAGCTAAACTAATTAATCAAATCCTGTTTTAAAAACTGTCCTTGCGTTTAAACCAAAATAGGAAGCTTATTACTACCACTACATTACATAATTTCAAGCGCAAATAGCAAATACATGTGCTAGTTAAACCAAAAATTTACTGGCAACATTACAGCGGCATTTAGGAAGCAGTTGGAGCGGTCGCCTGTTGGACGACACAGCGTAGCGTCCCTCCACAGCCAGTGTAACGGACTTCTAGCTCAGCTACACTGGCTGTAAAAAACACAGCGCAGTGATCTGCTTCGCCAGCCGTTCAACAGGGAACTGAGCGTGTCTGGCCAAGTCCGTTCTTTAAATAGTCGATGATGACGTCATTCATAGAAGCGTTGCGCGCTAGGTACACCAATCCGTCGTACAGGGCTTGGGAAGCGCTATCTTCTGTGTGTTAATACGCGATATTTTGACAAGGTTGTATATTATTTAATTTTTTAATGCTATGATATCAAAAATCTTTGGGTTTATCTATTGGAATCTATTCTTAGAAGTATTTCGAGGCGATTTGTGCAAAAAAATTGAAAATTTATCGTGAGATGGCTGAATTATATGCGTTTAAAATTGGACCACTTTTCGTTACATACCATTTTTGTAGAATTTGCAGAGTGCACCCCCATATCGAAAACAAAGACGTAGTCCTACGTCAAAAAATCGTTTTTTTTTGTTTCAGTACAATATATAACCCCTTTAGGAAAATTCAGTTTTCCCACCACAATATAGATATTTTATTAACAGAGCATTAACAATAATTCGTTGGTATGCCTATTTTATGGGCCATTTTTTTGCTTTCCCATTGATTTGGTTTGAGATTTCTAGCACTGATGTTGTCCTATGCTGATTTGAGCGATTCTCTGAGTCCTGCCACTATCCCATGTAGTATGTGTTATCAAAAACATCGCGAAGCATCAAGTTCTAAATGCTCTCAAACGATATAATATCCGAAGAGTGATAAGAGTTATAAGAAATGTCTCATCACACTGTTAGGTGGATTTAACACGTTTTTATTCAAACATGATGTGTAGTCACGATACTCCGGTTAGGTCACAGACGTCACCCATTCATGTTTTGTTTTAATATTTATTTACTTTAAAAAAAACTAACTACTTCTGTAGTTTGTATGTTAGTATTCTCTGCGGAAATACTGTTCGAATTTTATTGAATTCTAATGGCACAAACAATGTCTATGCGATTTTGCCGGCTTTTGCGCATACATATTTTTTTAGGAATATTTGTGACATTTCTGAATGAAGCCATATGGTGTCCAGCGGGCAAATTTTTTTTCACACCTGCTCCCTTGTCGTAAGAGACGACTAACAACATGCTAGGAGTTTCTAGATCAAGGTATTACTCCGTACCGAAGACTTAACCTGGCCCTTAAGGTTTTGCATCATATCCATTCTGTATTGAGTGAATAACTAACATATAGTCAACTTTTCTGATTCTCTATTCCCGATTGTGTACCAACGTTAAAGGTTTCTTCTGGCGGTTGTACAATAGCCTAAACAGTGGTAAACATTTCAACACTCCAGAACTTCACTCTGTCAGAAAATGTAGGGCCATAGGAAGCTAAAACTTCATAAAATCGAACTCCTGGTCCTTTCTTCAAAATCATCCAGTGCGTCACTCTTTCGAGTTTGAACCGCTCTTATAGTAATCGGTCTTTACCAATATTGCTCTTCTCCCATCCACTCTTCTTCTGGGCCGCCGATGGATTAAGAGCCCTTGTCGTTGTGTTTATTATATTTATTACGCATAAGAAACATGTCGTATGCAATTTGCCATTTAACCTAATTATGGTAACGTGTCTGATAGGGAGAGTTGAGATGCCAACTTGTCATTAACATTTCGCAATGAGTTTCATCATATTCATGTAGGATATTATTTTTTGTACGCTTGCTTTGTACTGCAAACATTGGAAATGATTATTGAAGTGTTAATAATAAGCAATACTCCCGATGGTTGGCTGTTCGGAGTTCAAATCGCTCGTTTCGAAAATTGATCGTGAGCGAATTTCGTACATATTACTAAGATTATATTGTCTATAGATGCATAGATACCTCTTTTATATTCCACGCAGCTTCATTCTTTTATGCTAAGCCCCGCGGAACAATAATTATTTAAATGCCTATTCGAATACCATACTGGAGGTCGCGCACCTGAAAACTTTGATCTAAAATAAGTACTTAGCTAAATCACAATATCTATCAAAATATATCCTGATTCATTTCCCTACCTACTAACACCAATCCTATTCTGCGACACTTGTGGATGATGTAGAGAATTCCTCAGTCATAATAGTCACAAGTGTTGAACTAATATTCCTTCCCATCCTAAAATTGACCAGCAATGGCGTGACCGGTATTTCTCATCATTCGTTTGACCGTCGTTATTCTACCAACCAGCATCGGTAGCAGCAGAGCAGAATTTTTCGTGCTATAGTTCGTACCAAACAGTCCGCAAGTCCACCGGATGGAAAGCTCTCCGAAAGTAGTTTGCAACGAAGGCCATCTGCATAACTGCTCTCGCTACCGACCAGGAAACGCCGATCTGTGAAAAATTTGCCGCTATCAAAAGTGATCGAAGTAAATAATAGCTATCTTTCTAGCATCTGGTCGTGAGATTGCGTAAAACTTCAAAATCGATCTACACTTCCAGACCTCAACCATACTGTCCCCCAAGAAGCCAGCAAGGCCTACCTGGTTGGTTTGTTCAAGGCTATGAAATACTGCGCCGTCCACATCAAACTGGCTCGCCGGATCCGCCATTAGCGGACCTATTGTGTCTCCCATCATAAAACAAACCAATGGTCCTTTTCAGGACCAATCAATTATATTGTAGTAAGAATTCTTAACTGAAATTTTCATTTTACATTGCATTACAAACAAACCCCACCCGCCCTCTCTTCATTACTTCCAATCTTTATACTGTGCGACGTTGTAATTTACTTAAAAAATACGATACGCCAACGAAGGAGAGAGAAAGGATATCAAATCAAAACTCTTCATGCGAATTCAATGGTCGCCCTGAAAAGGGCAGGTTCGATTTTTTTTGGCATCGATTCTTGAATCTTTTCGGTTTTCTACAACTGACGGGGATAATCCTGGTATTTTTGTTTCTACGGTCTGCGTTCTCTGCCAGTTTCAATATTTCGGCGGTGAGATATTCCATTACGACCGCATTCGACCCCCGGTTCTGTGTCCGGTTCAGTTTACGTTCGAAGCCAAATGGGCTGGCCATCGAATGAAATTAGTTTACTTCCATAGTCAAAGAGGTGAAGCTTTGAACAAAAACTGTTCAAGATTTGCGGCATGTAATGAGCGGGATCCAACCAGGAATGAGCTACAGTCGGATGATTTATAATCTGGTTTTCCCTCGTGTGTGTGTGTGTGTATGTGTGTGTGTGTGTAAGCTAATTTAGACCCGTCGGGTATAAAAATAGATAAAGGAAAAGATTTACAAATTCAATTCTTGGTTGATGGTTTGGCAGCGCTGATATAAGCTGATTTGTTTTCTAAAGAAAATGTTCTCTGGGTGGGAGATTTTTGTTCCAATTGGCCTCCGTTGCTAGCGCGGAGCTGTACAAACTAATCATTACAGTCAGTTCACGGAGCCGACTGAATCCTAATAATCACCTTCTCTCCCGACGTTTTTGTGTTATCACGATGTGCGGCTCGGTGCATGAGATCACGGCTTCGGCCGGGTATTTTAAAATACGGCTCTTCATCATGTATGCTACTCTCTAACCATCGGAAATGAAAATAATTGTCTCTACTAGTACCAGGTAACTACACAAAGCGATTCATCCACCAGCCGTGTACAGCTCACAACTATTTCCTGCTCGGTATTGTACAGCCCTTTGAGGAGACGCCCTGTATGCTCCAAACAGGTCAACACGAATGTTAATGAAACAAATTTATACCGAACCTATATTTAAAACTTTTCATCATTCCGAACACTTAGGTTTTTCAAAAAAGTTTTTTGTTATTAATGCATGTCATACATACCTCAAAATTTTATATAACATTGTTGAACTTATTTTCGAAAAAAATGGCGAATAAATTGATTAAATCCATGGAGTACAGCAAAAGATAAAAGCGTTCAAAACTTGACACGACTTTCCTTCCGGAATTTTGAAAAGGGTCCTTATATTGAAAGGTAAGTCGTTATTCACAACAAAAATGGAGCGGAACACGGTACCATTTTCCAAGATGTAAATTTTTATTGGTCTACTTTGGAGTCCTAAAAATAATTTCACTGTTGCGTTACTTAAGTCGTTTTTCATTGAAAAACACCGGGGCAGTGGATTGCACTGGTTTTGCACTTTCTAGCAGAAGTGAGAAAGAAACACCTCTAGTGGCCTTCTCTTCTGCTAGAAAATGCAACACCAGTGCATTCCACCGCACTGGGGGTTTTCAATGAAAAACCCCATTAGTACTTAGGAATGGTAGTCCGTATTTCTATAACCTCATATGGACTACAATTCCAAAGTATTGGTTTGTATGGGTCAGTTTAGAAGTTATGTGTGGTACTAGATACGACAAATAATTCACCTTCCAGCATTCGAATTACCCTATTATCCTTTGCCTACTACCAAAAGGTCTCTCCCATATTCGTACAACCAATATCAATTGAGTTCGTAGCACACGGTATGTCTCGAGGCGACCAAAGAGCACCGACGGCAATAACATACACTACATCGCTGCGGTGATAGCGAGCAATATGCGCGATGAAACGCACAAAGCAAAATGCTAGTACCCAGCAGATTCAGTCTCTACAGCGAGAGCGATCGACAAGCGCTGGCAGTAATGGTCCACCTATGCCGGAAGATCCGCACAAAGCAAAATTCAAATATCTGATGATGTACCCCCGACTGGGCAGGTAGCACAGTTGGCATTCACGCTTTGTCACGCTGTTCGTCGAGATCGGCAAATGTCTGTGTGTGTATGTGTGTGTCATTTAAACTCACACAATTTTCTCAGAGATGGCTGAACCGATTTTCGCAAACTTAGTTTCATCTGAAAGGTATAACGCTCCCATAAGCTGCTATTGAATTTTTAGTTGATCCGACTTCCGGTTCCGGAGTTACGGGTTGAAGAGTGCGGTCACACAGCAAATTCCCATATAAACTGGTACCACCATGATGTTAAAATGATGTAAAACATATTAAAATTGATGTAACATTACTCTAGTTTGCGGGTCTGGATCACTAATGATCAATTAAAGCAGCTTTGACCACATTGACCGCCTACGACGGTTCATGACGCCCCCGGGGAACCCGCCAAGTTCCTAAGCTAATATCACACCCATTCCCCAACGAATTCTCTACCGATTTTTACAAACTTTATTTCAAATGAAAGATACAGTAATACCGTTGACCTCTGCTGAATTTCATTCGGTTCTGACTCTTGCTTCCGGAGTTACAGGGGTGTTAGTAAGGATACACTGGAATTTCCCATATAAATCGGTACAATCGCAATACCTCAGAGGCTAAAAACTATTGAAATGGTCACCAAATTACTTCTAATCGCAGATCTAGATCACTGATTGCCAAACAAACATTCTTTGAATATATTGTCCACTACCGACGATTCCGGAAGTCCGGAATTCCGGGCATATTCCACAATTAAAGTCACATCGGTTCTTCGGTGATGACTGAACCGATTTTCCCAAACCGAGTTCCAAATGGAAGGCAAAATATGCAGCTGAGTATTGCGTCACCGCCCCTCCCCCCCCCCCCCCCCGCCTTGCCCTTACACCTCCCTCCTTCATCACTCCCCTCCCCTTGGACCACCCTCACGCCCGCATTTCCTTCATCCACCCCGTATACCGAAATAAGATGAAGGATTTCTGACGCATCCTCCACTCCCACTCTACTAACCCCCCATTCCCTCCACTTTCAAACCCATTCCACCAACATTTCAAAATATAATCACGTGAAGATAACATTGAACTCATGCTGATTAAGCTAATTAAATATTATTCTTTTGCCTTTCTCATATAGAAAGGTTATGCAATTGCTCCAAAAACCGACTCTAACCGAGGCCCGGAGGGCCGAGTCTCATATAACATTCAACTCAGTTCGCTGAGATCGCAAAATATCTGTGTGTATGTATGTATGTATGTATGTATGTATGTATGTATGTATGTATGTATGTATGTATGTATGTATGTATGTATGTATGTATGTATGTATGTATGTATGTATGTATGTATGTATGTATGTATGTATGTATGTATGTATGTATGTATGTATGTATGTATGTATGTATGTATGTATGTATGTATGTATGTATGTATGTATGTATGTATGTATGTATGTATGTATGTATGTATGTATGTATGTATGTATGTATGTATGTATGTATGTATGTATGTATGTATGTATGTATGTATGTATGTATGTATGTATGTATGTATGTATGTATGTATGTATGTATGTATGTATGTATGTATGTATGTATGTATGTATGTATGTATGTATGTATGTATGTATGTATGTATGTATGTATGTATGTATGTATGTATGTATGTATGTATGTATGTATGTATGTATGTATGTATGTATGTATGTATGTATGTATGTATGTATGTATGTATGTATGTATGTATGTATGTATGTATGTATGTATGTATGTATGTATGTATGTATGTATGTATGTATGTATGTATGTATGTATGTATGTATGTATGTATGTATGTATGTATGTATGTATGTATGTATGTATGTATGTATGTATGTATGTATGTATGTATGTATGTATGTATGTATGTATGTATGTATGTATGTATGTATGTATGTATGTATGTATGTATGTATGTATGTATGTATGTATGTATGTATGTATGTATGTATGTATGTATGTATGTATGTATGTATGTATGTATGTATGTATGTATGTATGTATGTATGTATGTATGTATGTATGTATGTATGTATGTATGTATGTATGTATGTATGTATGTATGTATGTATGTATGTATGTATGTATGTATGTATGTATGTATGTATGTATGTATGTATGTATGTATGTATGTATGTATGTATGTATGTATGTATGTATGTATGTATGTATGTATGTATGTATGTATGTATGTATGTATGTATGTATGTATGTATGTATGTATGTATGTATGTATGTATGTATGTATGTATGTATGTATGTATGTATGTATGTATGTATGTATGTATGTATGTATGTATGTATGTATGTATGTATGTATGTATGTATGTATGTATGTATGTATGTATGTATGTATGTATGTATGTATGTATGTATGTATGTATGTATGTATGTATGTATGTATGTATGTATGTATGTATGTATGTATGTATGTATGTATGTATGTATGTATGTATGTATGTATGTATGTATGTATGTATGTATGTATGTATGTATGTATGTATGTATGTATGTATGTATGTATGTATGTATGTATGTATGTATGTATGTATGTATGTATGTATGTATGTATGTATGTATGTATGTATGTATGTATGTATGTATGTATGTATGTATGTATGTATGTATGTATGTATGTATGTATGTATGTATGTATGTATGTATGTATGTATGTATGTATGTATGTATGTATGTATGTATGTATGTATGTATGTATGTATGTATGTATGTATGTATGTATGTATGTATGTATGTATGTATGTATGTATGTATGTATGTATGTATGTATGTATGTATGTATGTATGTATGTATGTATGTATGTATGTATGTATGTATGTATGTATGTATGTATGTATGTATGTATGTATGTATGTATGTATGTATGTATGTATGTATGTATGTATGTATGTATGTATGTATGTATGTATGTATGTATGTATGTATGTATGTATGTATGTATGTATGTATGTATGTATGTATGTATGTATGTATGTATGTATGTATGTATGTATGTATGTATGTATGTATGTATGTATGTATGTATGTATGTATGTATGTATGTATGTATGTATGTATGTATGTATGTATGTATGTCTGTATGTATGTATGTATGTATGTCTGTATGTATGTATGTATGTATGTATGTATGTATGTTGAAAGTATCTATAAGACACACGACCCAGCTAGCTCAAGTAAAATCAAATCTCAGGGTCGGCATCCGACCGGGGAAGACTTTTTAACCACGACACTTACCCGTTTTGTCTGAACTTGAACGAAGAGGCATATATGAGTGAAAGGGCTCTTGATTATCAAAATTAATCACATTAGGTTTACATTTACAAAGATATATATTTCGGATTCGTAGCAATCACGGTGCAGCGCTGATCGTCGACCGGTGGGGCCCATCGATGATCCACGGCGGAGAAATTATGAGAGAGAGAGTATGCTCACGTACCTGCGTCGCTCTTCGCGCGCCTCGTGCAATTTCCTTACCACGCGGTCGGGCGTCGGTAGCTAGTGTTCGGCAGGTGAAACGATGATTCCCGAACAATCAAAGGGATGAATGCCGTTTCGTCGCGGTTGGTTACGGCTATCGCCACGTGGGCTCCGGAACAGTAGAGTCACCCTGGCGTTGGCTGGGCAATTGGGTTGAAATGATCCTGCTTGCTGGCGAGTGAGGGGGATCCGAAAATCCTACCCAATGTTCGTGATGCCTGACGATAGTCACGCGGACCGGGATCCTGGTCTTCGATGACTGACTATCACCGTAGGTTTTCTGTGTTCGCCTCTTGTCACGCTACACTTCACTTTTCTACTATCAAACTTTTTTCTCTGCTTCCGCGCCTGTTCGCTTTGAAGACTTTTTATCGAATGTCCCCTTCCACTGTCCGCGTTTATCGTTATCTCCTCTCATCATTCCATTCTCTTACTCTCTCATTTCTACTTTTCTACCTCTCTCTCTCTCTCTCTCTCTCTCTCTCTCTCTCTCTCTCTCTCTCTCTCTCTCTCTCTCTCTCTCTCTCTCTCTCTCTCTCTCCTTTCTACTTAGTACCCGGAAACTGTGGCTCTGCGACGACAAAATATCCACTGCCAAATTTGTCTGTCGTCAGGGTTGGGGTTTTGGGGTTTAAATGGTCAAAATTAGTGCGGTCTATTTTGCCGTCTTTTGCCGTTGCGGTTTTTCCGGTACATTGTATTTATTTATTTTTTTTATATGATACTGTTTAGGAATTACGGCTGCTCATTGCTCGAGAGTTAGATTGCGGTCCCATAAGGAGACTCGCGCAAGACCCCAACGCCTGGTCTGGACGTTCCGGGGTGGGCACGGAAGGCCTCTTTTAGTCTCGGATATTTTTGACAGGGATCCGCAATTCCCTAAACAATACCGTTCACATTATTTTTTTCGCAAATTGTCGTAGCCTAATTAATGGGTGAAAGTATTTAGAGAGTTAGTGTACTTAGCCTATGTTAAACAAAAAAAATCACAATGAAACAAAAATAATTGGAAATAACTACATACAATAACCAATCAAGAGCCAGCGACAAAAACAAAACTTAAATATAATTCCTTACTTACTAAAAACAAAACACACATAAATGCCTCTTTATTGTAGCAGACTTTGATTTCTCGAATGTCGGGTTACAATTCTCCCTCGGGTCGGGAAGAAAAATTTAACACTAAATTTTTCGTCATGTATCTCGATTTAATCCGTCCAAACACCCCTCTTTCAAACTAGCGACAGTACTGAGAAACTACATTATTTTAGGTAATTTATCATCCGGGGGAAACCTAACCTGGTTTTACTGCGCTCCAGTGACAATATATCGCGACCCCATTGCCCCAATAATGAAAGTTGGGAGAAAACCATATACTTCTCACCATATTTTATTACTTATTCTCCTATTTTAACAGGAAAGACCTATCATATGAACATATCATATATACCAATTCAATCATCTACACTCATTCTGCCACTCAATGGACGCGTCCTCCATATTCACATTCATACTCACATCCATTTCATTTCATTCATTCCCTCTCTATTTTTTTACAACTATTTATCTCTACTTTGGATTAAGGCAATATCGGTTCCCTGCCCTTAAATCCTGGTACAACGTCTGTCTGCAAGGTAATGTATATCCTTTTATATGTAAATTTTTATTCGGATTACTGAGCATGAAAATGAAAAGACAGGTTGTTTTCGGGTCATAAGGCTTCATCATTGAATTCCTTCAACTCCGCGCAGTTTTCAGGGTAACTTCTAATCGGAGAAGGCCCTGCTACTGACCATCAGCGTCGTACGGACTCCGGTCTCCAAGAAAACAATCTTTGTGTCTCATCATTCCAGCGTTGAATCGCAGTAAACTTTCTGTTTGAAATTAATCGGAATCTACAAACTATTCGAATCACAAATTCGAATGTTGAGTACAACGTATCTATTTTATCGACCAACCTCTTAATTATGGTTGAGAGATGTAAGCCAGTTTTGAATCTAGGTGGCACTTCCAAATGAAACGAACCGAATAACTAAACTGACAGCTGTCAGCAAGGTTTTGGTTTCGGGACTGGTAAATTGTGGACTGCCAGAGTATTAATTTTCATGGCAAAATTTAGTTAAAAATAGTGGTTCACGAATGTATGTATGTATGTATGTATGTATGTATGTATGTATGTATGTATGTATGTATGTATGTATGTATGTATGTTTTTTACAATGGAGAAGACCTTTACGTCCTAGCCCAGTACACGTGCTATTGGTAGGGTCCAATCTACCACACGGGGTGCACTGGGGGCGTGTCGGGCTCGAATGGTGACCAGCCATTAATACCGACTAAACTCCATTGGGCTCCGCCATCATTCCTCCCAGGAACTACCTCTCGATATTACTTCTGGGGGGGTGGCTGTACTAAATGTACTCATTCACTCTCACTCACGCGTTCATACGTCCTGTATGAGGCTTACTTGGGTTCTCTCAATCGCACTTTGATTCACTCTCAATCACTCCCACATGAGGCTGACTTTTGTGCTCACCTTTTTCGTTCCTTGCGAGGCTGACTTGTGTGCTCACCTTACTCATTCCTTGCTAGGCTTACTTTTGTGCTCTCCCCACCCATACCATGTGAGGCTGACTTGGGTGCTTATCCTATCACCTGATTCACTCTCAATCGTGCCACTCTATTGTACCTTTGTCACTCCCGCTGGCATCCCATGTGGGACATTTTTCTTAGGCCCCACTTCTGACATACCATGCGAGGCTGACTTGTGTGCTCACCTTTTTCATTCCTTGCTAGGCTGACTTTTGTGCTAGCCTCTACCATACCATGTGAGGCTGACTTTTGTGCTCACCCTTAACATGCCGTGTGAGACTGACTTGGATGCTCACCCTTTCACTCCTCTGCCACGCCATGAGGTATCGATAGCTAAGTCCCAACATACTACGCTACGACCCTCCCGTCTTGGCATGAGGCAGTCCACTTATACGCCTATACACTCATTCTTCTTTCGACGTCGAACCGATGACATACGAACAGTATGTGTTCGGCAGTTTCGTCTACACCTGGGCAGTCCGGGCAGACTGAGACCTCCGCGTGCCAGAATCTGTGGAGGTACTGTCGGAAACAGCCATGGCCTGACAGGAATTGTGTCAGGTGGAAGTGAACTTCCCCATGGGGTCTTCCCACCCAGCTCGATATGCTAGGTATCAGCCGGTGGGTCCACCTACCTTTCGAGGAGTTGTCCCACTCACGCTGCCATCTGGCGACCGAGGTCACCCTGGTGCGCTCGCGGGCTCCCCTATTTCCACGTAGCTCGAAGCAATGTATGTATGTATGTATGTTTGTATGTATGTATGTATATATGTATGTATGTATGTATGTATGTATGTATGTATGTATGTATGTATGTATGTATGTATGTATGTATGTATGTATGTATGTATGTATGTATGTATGTATGTGTGTATGTATGTATGTATGTATGTATGTATGTATGTATGTATGTATGTATGTATGTATGTATGTATGTATGTATGTATATATATATGTATGTATGTATGTATGTATGTGTGTGTATGTGCGGATTTGTTAACAAAATGTCCACATCGGTTTCTCGGAGATGGCTGAGCCGATTTTTACAAACTAAGATTCAAATGAAAGGTATAATATTCCCATAGGTTGCTATTGAATTTCATTTTCAACCGACATCTTGTTCCGGATTACCGGTTGAAGAGTATGGTTACAAAACAAAATTTGTTGGTTCGTCCACATCGGTTTCTCGGAATTTTCTGAACCGATTTGGCAAACTTGATTTTAAATGAAAGGTCAATCAGCTGCTGTTGAATTTTGTGTGGATCCGAGTTCTGGTTCCTGAATTACAGGGTGATACGTACGATCACGCAGCAAATCCCGATTCTAACGAATTCTGTGATGAATGTAAAAAGGTGAAATTTTTTCCAAAATGTAAACATAACTGTTGAATTTGCAGATCTAGGTCACCAACAGTCATTCAAAATCTCTTTGGCCACACTGGCCACCATCGACGGATCCGGAAGCATCCAAATTCAGAATAACAGTTATATTGGTTTCTCGAAAATAGCTAGACCGATTTGATCAATTTAGTCTCAAATGAAAGGTGTTGCGTCGTCGAAAACTGAAATTAAATTCCATCTCCATCCGACTTCCGGCTCCGGGGTTACGGGTTGTGGAGTGCGATCACATAGAAAACTCCGATTCAAACCGATACCGCGATGAATGCAAAAAGGTGCTCTTATATATACTTACCAAGTGTAATAAGAATGAAAGACATTTCCATAATGTTATATTGTGCGAACCAGCTATTAAATCATAGTTTAGAGAAATGAGAAAGGCACAATTGCACCTCTAGGTGGATTAAAACAGGTTTTTTATATATTATTTTCTATTTGATAATACTGTTTTGTTTGCATTACATTTCTAATTTAGTATATTGGGTGTTCAGCCACAAGTGGTGACTTTTCATCCCTATTGTTTACATGATTCAGTTAATTATTATTAAGTTATAATATGCTTTCGCAGTTAAGTATTTTTTTAGTAGAATGTTTTAAACCTACTTGTCTTCTGAATAAGGAGCTAAACAAATCTTATAAACTAACTTATAAACTATAAAGAGAGCTAATCGTTGCAATTGAAGATTACAACGATTTTTATCGGAAGTTGCTTATAATACTGTTCGTCATAATTTCTAATGTTTCTATGTTTGCAAGTCTGTGCAACTCATTTGTGCTAAACCAGGGAGGACGCTTCAAAATCATTTTCAGAATTTTATTCTGAATCCTTTGAAGGGTTTTCTTCCTAGTAACACAACAACTTGCCCAGATTGGCACTGCATATAGCATTGCCGGTCTAAATATTTGTTTATAAATTAATAGTTTATTCCTTAGGCAGAGCCTAGAATTCCTATTTATAAGAGGGTATAAACATTTTATATATTTGTTGCATTTTGTTTGGATTCCTTCAATGTGATCCTTAAAAGTGAGCTATTTATCGTAAATCAAACCCAAGTATTTAGCTTGATCTGTCCACGTTAAATTCAAACCATTAAATTTAATAATATGGTTATTATTTGGTTTAAGAGAAGAAGCTCTTGGCTTATGCGGAAACACAATCAATTGTGTTTTTGCCGCATTAGTGGAAATTTTCCATTTTTTCAGGTAATCATTGAAAATATTCAAGCTTCGTTGCAGTCGACTGCAGTTAATACGAAGACTCCTCCCAGTGGCTGAGATGCTAGTATCATCACAGAAAAGTGACTTTTTACAGCCTGTAGGTAGATTTGGAAGATCAGAGGTAAAAATATTGTAAAGTATTGGTGCAACGCTTGATCCTTGAGGGACGCCTGCTTTACCGGGTAGCTTATTAGATTTACAATTCTGATGAGAAACCTGTAGGGTACGGTTAGTAAGATAATTTTTAATTATCTTTATTATGTAAATTGGAAAATTGAAATCCCACATTTTGGCAATTAAACCTTTGTGCCAAACACTGTCGAAAGCTTTTTCGATGTCTAGAAGAGCAACTCCAGTGGAATAGCCCAGTGGCGTAGCCAAGGGGGGGTTTTGGGGGTTAAAACCCCCTCCAAACCAAAATATTTGAATTAAAGAAAAAAAAAGTTTGATGCTGACTAGTTTATTAAATATTCAAATAATAATTTTGGAAGTTTATTATTTGTTCATTACATTGAGAACCTAATGTTTTAAACGTTATGGGGACTTTTTGTAAAATGTGCCCATTCTCACAAACTTGTAACTAATATTTTAGTGAGGATCCTATAGTTGATAAATCATGTAAATATCAAGCAAAATAGCTCGATGAAAATGCCTACATAGAAACTGATGAAAAATGGCGGTTAACGCTTGTCTTTAACATGTCAGAATCGGTTTTTATGTACATTTGATTTTTTGGGGACCAGGGATGGGAATTATCATTCATTCGCATGATTCTTAGCGAATCCGTTCATTGCTTTGACAGCAGCCAGTCGTTCATTCACGATCCGACTAAAACTCTCCAAAAGAACACATCTGAACGTAGGTAGAGATGAACTTCCGAAAATGTGAGCCAGGTAAAAGAATGACACGTACTATGTTGAATGAAGAAGATCGTGTTCTTCATACGCGGATTGAATCGGAAGATTGTACTGTAAACATTCACAAGTGAATCAACTTTTAAATCACAAATGAATGTGACATTGTATTCTCTGGTTGGGTTAGGTCAACTTTATAGTGCAAATGTACACTATAATCAATGTTGAGAAGTAGATTGCACTACAATCCACTTGAAATTGATATTGTGATATGCACGGAATCGTTTTAAGAAGTTATTTTTTTCACCAGCACATTGCAAACTACTTTCTCAACAATAAGAGATCACCAAGTGAAAATTTCATAGGTCTATAAACAAGAACGACAAGTTTTTTTTTATTAGAACGATCCGGTGAATGTTTTGAAATGAATCTTTGTGAATGAAAGAATGCATTCATTTGCGATCCTTTCTGCTTTCATTCAAAACACTACGTATGCGATGGAGAATGAATCATAGCCGGGCGCTGACACTTTTTTCAGTTTTGTGTTTTGCTTCTCGCTTTCACATGAACGCGTAACTCTGCACAAGAAGGGTTGCCGAGATCGGGTTTCACAGTAAGAGCATGTTGGTGGATGATTTCAAATTGATCGTTTCGTGAAATGATTTTTCCCATGCCTGGTTATCATTTATATAATGTGCCACTAGCTAAGATTGGTAATAAAAAAATATTGAATTTTTTTCAGGTTTTTCACTGTTTATGATGTACATTTGGGTATCGAATTGAATGGCGCCAAGATACCATTATTTGGAAACCATCAGCTTTTGGAGGTTTAGTATTTAGCAGCATAATTTTGTTGATTAATTTTTCCAGTTGGATGCATTACTAATTCCAATCAAATTTTGTCGAGAATGTTATGGCAAATAGCTTGGTTGGAGATATGAATGCAGCCCGTATTTGTGCATTATAGGCCATATTACACTACGAATTCCCTTACTAACGGTTATAGGCGGCAACAAAGAATTTGGGAGAACACCTTGTAGATGACGTTTACTATCCTAATATGCAAAAGTGACTTCAACGCCACTTTGGTCAAATTTAACTTCATATTTTTAAGTTCACTGCGAAAATTCGCATCTTTCAGTGCAAACGACTTCAAATAAAAATAAAAAATAACCTGTTGAAATGCGAAAAGCAAAGTGGCGAAAGCATGCTTTTACCCGCACCATGCAAGATTTGAAAATTGATTTCCTGAAAAATATAGTCGATGGTGTTTACGTCACCTTTGTATACAAGGGCAGTTCAGTAATGTGATTAATCGGTAATTAGTTGCAAAAATTCCGCTTGCGCCATTTTTATAGATGGGACATACTACTTCCTACGTCCTATACTTCGGTAAAATCTCCTCCTTCCAGATCTTCAAAAGCACTCAGTGGAGTGCTCTAACCAGCTCCTCTACTCTGTGTTTGAGTAGCTCACATGACAGTTGGTCATTGCCAGCGGTTCAACCGTCCTATTCTTCATGAATCGTAGGTAGATCCGGAATCTGTCGTGGACTGCGCGCGTCTCCAAGCTGATTCTTGCAATACTCTTGTCGTCTACTGTTTCGCTATGTAGGTGTTCGTCATAATATACTTATCAATCGTGAGAATCTCTGCACATTATTTATAAGGTGTACATATCCTGCATCCTGTGCGATAACTGGTTTATACAATGCCCCCGGCCTATCAGGATGTTTATGTCACCGATGACGAGCTTAACATTCCGCCATAGGCAGCTATCATAGACATGCTCCAGCTGCGCATAAAATGCATCTTTCTCGGCTTCGTGAGATCAGTGCACATTGATAATGCTCTAGTCGAAGAAATGGCCTTTGATCCACACTACACACATCCTTTCGCTGATCGCCTGCCACTTGATCACGCGTTGACGCATTTTGCCCAGCTCTTGTGCCTTCGCTCGATCCCCGCATTTCCACACCTTCTGCCCCGTCTATCAAAGCTCCTCCAATGCTACGGTTTAGAAGTTGCGAGTTTTCAGCTCATCCCTTCCTGCTTGATTGTTAGTAAAGGGGTATTTTTGGGCCACTCGTTGAACTTGACCTAACCTGTCTCGTAGTGCGCCACCCAACATAACTGACACCTGCGATAGGTATTTAGTTCTGCCTACGGCAGGGTTATAGCGCCCATTCCCGCTCACACCAACCCATTTCGCTATTACTGCAGAACACGGTAGTACCCAGTCGATCGCGGCCTTCAGATTACATGTCATAAATAGACCCGCCAACATTGTTGAAAAATCTAAGATTTTCGTCAAAACCCCCTCCAAACCAAATTTCTGGCTACGCCACTGGAATAGCCCTCTGAGATATTTGCCTTTATCATGTTAGTTACTCTCACAAGTTGATGAGTAGTTGAATGTCCAATACGAAATCCAAACTGCTCAGGAAGAAAAATAGAATTCTCATTGATATGTGACATCATTCTAGTTAGGTTAATATTTTCAAATAATTTACTAATAGAAGAGAGTAAATCGTCGATAGCTAGATGCTTCTGCTGGGTTTTTATCTGGCTTCAAAATAGGAATAATCTTGGCATTTTTCCATCTTTCAGGGAAGTATGCTAATTCAAAACATTTGTTGAATATTTTGACCAAGTATTTCATGGTGATTTCGGGAAGGTTTTTAAGAATAATGTTGAAAATTCCATCATAACCTGGAGCTTTCATATTTTTTAACTTTTTCATGATGGATTTGATCTCATCACAGTTTGTTTCAACAATATCGTCTAGAGACAATACTTGATTTGAAACGTTTTCATATTTTTGTAAGACTTCGGTTTCAATAGGGCTCACAACGTTGAGATTAAAATTATGGACGCTTTCAAACTGCTGAGAAAGTTTTTGAGCTTTTTCTTCGTTTGTAAGAAGTATGTGGTCACCTTCCTTCAAGGCTGGAATTGGTTTCTGAGGTTTCTTAAGAACCTTAGAAAGTTTCCAGAAAGGTTTAGAATTTGGCTTGATTTGTTCAACCTCTTTCGAGAAATTTTCATTTCTTAAGAGTGTGAATCTATGCTTAAGTTCTTTTTGTAGATCCTGATAGATACATTTCATAGCAGGATCACGAGAACGTTGATATTGACGTCTTCGAACATTCTTCAAGCGAATCAGAAGTTGAAGATCGTCGTCAATAATAGGAGTATTAAATTTTTTCTGTGTTGTTGGTACTGATAAATTTCTAGCATCAACTATAGATATACTTAAATTATGTAATGCCGTATCAATGTCAGCTTTATTTTGTAAATCAAGGTCATGATTAAAATTATTCTCAATATAAGTTTTGTACCTTTCCCAATTCGCTTTGTGATAATTGAACACTGAGCTAATGGGATTGGAAACAGCTTCTTGCGAAAGTGAAAAAGTTACTGGAAGATGATCAGAATCAAAGTCAGCATGTGTAATCAATTCGCTACAAAAGTGATTTTGATCTGTTAAAACCAAATCAATTGTTGATGGATTCCTTACAGACGAATAGCATGTAGGACCATTCGGGAACAAAATTGAATAATAACCAGCAGAGCAATCAATAAAAAGTAGTTTACCGTTGGAATTGCTTTTCTCATTATTCCAGGCTCGGTGTTTGGCGTTAAAATCACCGATTATGAAGAATTTCGACCGATTTCTTGTAAGTTTTTGTAAGTCTCCTTTCAAGAAATTAATTCACTCGCCAGTGCACTGAAAAGGCAAATAGGCTGCAGCAATAAAAATGATACCAAGATCAGTTTCAACTTGGATACCCAAACTCTCGATCACCTTGGTGTCGAGAGACGGCGTAACGGAATGTTTGATCCTGCGATTAACCGCTATTGCGATTCCTCCGCCGAATCCAACAATTCGATCAAATCGATGAATAACAAAATTAGAGTTACTCTTCAATTTAATATTTGATTTTAAAAAAGTTTCGGTCACAACGGCTATATGCACATTATGTATCCTGAAGAAGTTGAAAAATTCGTCTTCGCACGTTTTTAATGAACGAGCATTCCAATTTAATAAATTTAAATGATTATTTAAAGTCATTGTTAAACTTTAATTTCATTACAATTTTGTTAGCAAAATCCCAACCCGCTTGAAAAGCTTCAAACATGGAGCTAGAATTTAACATGGAAATCATCATAGGTAACATAGCCTCCTGTAAGTATTTTAATTTTTCTTCCGTTACGCTACCTAGATCCATTGGACTAAAGGAAGCGTTGGGTGCAAACGAGACTGAGGGCGTGGTAGTTGTAGCCGTTATTTTGGAATTGCTACCTGTCACTGAAGCATAAGATGACACACCATTGTAGGATGGTGTGACGGAGGTAGAAGAAGTTGTTAATCTATTTTGAATCGGATTAACACGTTTGGGCGTGTTTTCTTGAAGTGTACATGGAGAAGTAGGTACATTTTTTATTTGTTGTTTTTGTTGTCTAGAACGAGAATTTATAATTTTTTCTCGAACAGGACAACCCCAGAAATTCGATTTATGATTTTCGCTACAATTAGCGCATTTGAAGCTTTTTGTGGTTTTTTCACCGGACAAGTATCTTTCTTGTGCGATTTATCACCACAGATCATACATGTAGAATCCAAATGACAATTTTTTGTGCCGTGCCCAAAGCCTTGGCATCTACGACACTGGGTCAGATTTTGAATTCTGCCCCCATGTCGTCTATAATGTTCCCACTTTACTCGCACGTGGAACATTAAACGTGCTTTTTCAAATACTTTCAAATTATTAACCTCATTAGGGTTAAAATGAATTAAATATAGCTCCTGGATAATCCCAGAGCGTACTGGCGTGTCATCTCCGGTAGCCTTTCTCTTCATAAGAATAACTTGTGAAAGAGAAAAGCCAAGTAAATTTTTCAATTCGTTGGATATTTCATCCAAGCTTTGACCTTGAGGTAGCTCTTTCAAAACAGCCTTGAATGGTCTATCTGTCTTGAATATAAATTGAATGAATAAAATTTTATATAACTTCTCCGTAAGATACTGTAGTAGTCGTTCGTGGCCAATCAATTCCTTCGCTGTAACACGACATACTCCTCTTCGGCCAATCTGAAAAGAGACTTTTACGTCCGGAAGGAACGTCGAAAGGTCAGTTCGAAAGACTTTGAAGTTGGAGATCATCACTGTTATAGGCGAAGGTGATTGCGTTTTCTTCTCATTGGCATTATGCGCAATGCGAGGAAATTTAGAAATTTCATCAGCTTCACATTCGGGTAAAACATCGAATGAGTTGCAGCAGTCAATTGAATTTTCGGGTGGAGAAGATACCCTTTTCCGTTTAGCTTTAATTTTTGGCACACGGCCTTTCTGGGAGGACCCAGGCATGTTGGAAGAATTAAATATTTCTTTAGGCTGAATTGTTCTTGAAAATGTTTTAGTCTTGAAAAATTGTAGAGTAGAAAAAGTAGGTAGTCTTGAAAAAGACTAATTGTCGAAAAAATATAGGTAGTCTTGAGAAAGACTGATCGAGCGAAAATATAGGTAGCCTTGAGAAAGACTGTTGCTGTTGAAAACTCTAGGTAAACCAGGAGCTATCAAGATTTGTGACCGGTTCGAACGAAGGTTCAAGCCGGTATGTAATAGAAGCACAGCGCAAATTAGACTGTAGCCTACTTAGGTATTTATCCCAGGCTGGCAATATTGTAGCGGAATATAGCACTTAAGTCCCGTAGTTCGCGTAAGGTGACTATAAGATATATGATATGATACTATATGGATATATGATACCAGATATGACGGAAAAGTCACTAGTCGACATTCGTATTACCCTAGTAGTTCTCACCTATCACCAAAATATCAGCCCTGTAATCGTGCAACTAATGCCAATCCAACTGGATTCACAGCGCATTGGGTACGCTTCTTTTGACACCATTGTGCGGAAAAATTAGGAAACATTCAAAAGTTGTATCGAAATATATACATTCTCGTCGAGCAGAGATTGGCGTGATAATATATGATTGTTATGCTGTTAGTACCACCATGCGGCCAAATTCTATTTTACAACGAGACACGAAAGCCATTGAAGTGCTGTATAACTTCGCAGAACATCAGATTGCACTATCTCTATCCCTTGTATAGACAGGCGTATTACTTTGAATTAAATTTGTTCACTGGCGCCACCATGTGGTAGAATGTGGAATTTTTTTTTCAAATGAAAAAATAAAGTGTTTTTTTCAACTCTACAACTTTGTAGAACATTGTACAGATAGGAGTATTCCCTTCAAATTGCTTGGCTCATTGCCACCACCATACGGAGAAATTCTGAAACTTTCAAGTGAAAACAAAAAGTCCTTTTATTCTTCTATAACTTTGTGGAACATCATAACTTCCTATTTCTCATCGTTTTAGAGATATATGAGTTTTTCCTTTCTCCCATCTTTACACGTGGTTCACACACATGAGATAAGCGGAGTACGCCTTTTGCGAATGTTAAGCAGCAGTATCCAACTTTAAACATCAATAACTCTTTAACGGCTGGTTGGATTGTCTTGGAATCTTCGACAAACTTGTTCCGCATATCTTCAGAAGCTTAACTCCTTCCTAGGTCCGTGTTCGGATGTTCACAGCAACCTCTAGCGGCGATTTTGTGAACTGTAAGTGTTTTCCCATACATTTTGGCCAAAAATCCCATACAAATTTAAGCTCGTTGGGGGAGGGGTAGGAGTTAACCGATTTCGCTCAAATTTGGTCAGTGTAATTTTTTCATGATTTGGAACAACGCTAGGGGATGTAGATTAGTGATTTCAAAAATGGTCGTTTTATTGTCATATATATATATATATATATATATATATATATATATATATATATATATATATATATATATATATATATATATATATATATATATATATATATATATATATATATATATATATATATATATATATATATATATATATATATATATATATATATATATATATATATATATATATATATATATATATATATATATATATATATGACAATAAAACGACCATTTTTGAAATCACTAATCTACACCCCCTAGCGTTGTTCCAAATCATGAAAAAATTACACTGACCAAATTTGAGCGAAATCGGTTAACTCCTACCCCTCCCCCAACGAGCTTAAATTTGTATGGGATTTTTGGCCAAAATGTATGGGAAAACACTTACAGTTCACAAAATCGCCGCTAGAGGTTGCTGTGAACATCCGAACACGGACCTAGGAAGGAGTTAAGCTTCTGAAGATATGCGGAACAAGTTTGTCGAAGATTCCAAGACAATCCAACCAGCCGTTAAAGAGTTATTGATGTTTAAAGTTGGATACTGCTGCTTAACATTCGCAAAAGGCGTACTCCGCTTATCTCATGTGTGTGAACCACGTGTAAAGATGGGAGAAAGGAAAAACTCATATATCTCTAAAACGATGAGAAATAGGAAGTTATGATGTTCCACAAAGTTATAGAAGAATAAAAGGACTTTTTGTTTTCACTTGAAAGTTTCAGAATTTCTCCGTATGGTGGTGGCAATGAGCCAAGCAATTTGAAGGGAATACTCCTATCTGTACAATGTTCTACAAAGTTGTAGAGTTGAAAAAAAACACTTTATTTTTTCATTTGAAAAAAAATTCCACATTCTACCACATGGTGGCGCCAGTGAACAAATTTAATTCAAAGTAATACGCCTGTCTATACAAGGGATAGAGATAGTGCAATCTGATGTTCTGCGAAGTTATACAGCACTTCAATGGCTTTCGTGTCTCGTTGTAAAATAGAATTTGGCCGCATGGTGGTACTAACAGCATAACAATCATATATTATCACGCCAATCTCTGCTCGACGAGAATGTATATATTTCGATACAACTTTTGAATGTTTCCTAATTTTTCCGCACAATGGTGTCAAAAGAAGCGTACCCAATGCGCTGTGAATCCAGTTGGATTGGCATTAGTTGCACGATTACAGGGCTGATATTTTGGTGATAGGTGAGAACTACTAGGGTAATACGAATGTCGACTAGTGACTTTTCCGTCATATCTGGTATCATATATCCATATAGTATCATATCATATATCTTATAGTCACCTTACGCGAACTACGGGACTTAAGTGCTATATTCCGCTACAATATTGCCAGCCTGGGATAAATACCTAAGTAGGCTACAGTCTAATTTGCGCTGTGCTTCTATTACATACCGGCTTGAACCTTCGTTCGAACCGGTCACAAATCTTGATAGCTCCTGGTTTACCTAGAGTTTTCAACAGCAACAGTCTTTCTCAAGGCTACCTATATTTTCGCTCGATCAGTCTTTCTCAAGACTACCTATATTTTTTCGACAATTAGTCTTTTTCAAGACTACCTACTTTTTCTACTCTACAATTTTTCAAGACTAAAACATTTTCAAGAACAATTCAGCCTAAAGAAATATTTAATTCTTCCAACATGCCTGGGTCCTCCCAGAAAGGCCGTGTGCCAAAAATTAAAGCTAAACGGAAAAGGGTATCTTCTCCACCCGAAAATTCAATTGACTGCTGCAACTCATTCGATGTTTTACCCGAATGTGAAGCTGATGAAATTTCTAAATTTCCTCGCATTGCGCATAATGCCAATGAGAAGAAAACGCAATCACCTTCGCCTATAACAGTGATGATCTCCAACTTCAAAGCCTTTCGAACTGAGCTTTCGATGTTCCTTCCGGACGTAAAAGTCTCTTTTCAGATTGGCCGAAGAGGAGAATGTCGAGTTACAGCGAAGGAATTGATTGGCCACGAACGACTACTACAGTATCTTACGGAGAAGTTATATAAATTTTATTCATTCAATTTATATTCAAGACAGATAGACCATTCAAGGCTGTTTTGAAAGGGCTACCTCAAGGTCAAAGCTTGGATGAAATATCCAACGAATTGAAAAATTTACTTGGCTTTTCTCTTTCACAAGTTATTCTTATGAAGAGAAAGGCTACCGGAGATGACACGCCAGTACGCTCTGGGATTATCCAGGAGCTATATTTAATTCATTTTAACCCTAATGAGGTTAATAATTTGAAAATATTTGAAAAAGCTCGTTTAATGTTCCACGTGCGAGTAAAGTGGGAACATTATAGACGACATGGGGGCAGAATTCAAAATCTGACCCAGTGTCGTAGATGCCAAGGCTTTGGGCACGGCATAAAAAATTGTCATTTGGATTCTACATGTATGATCTGTGGTGATAAATCGCACAAGAAAGATACTTGTCCGGTGAAAAAACCACAAAAAGCTTCAAATGCGCTAATTGTAGCGAAAATCATAAATCGAATTTCTGGGGTTGTCCTGTTCGAGAAAAAATTATAAATTCTCGTTCTAGACAACAAAAACAACAAATAAAAAATGTACCTACTTCTCCAGGTACACTTCAAGAAAACACGTCCAAACGTGTTAATCCGATTCAAAATAGATTAACAACTTCTTCTACCTCCGTCACACCATCCTACAATGGTGTGTCATCTTATGCTTCAGTGGCAGGTAGCAATTCCAAAATAACGGCTACAACTACCACGCCCTCAGTCTCGTTTGCACCCAACGCTTCCTTTAGTCCAATGGATCTAGGTAGCGTAACGGAAGAAAAATTAAAATACTTACAGGAGGCTATGTTACCTATGATGATTTCCATGTTAAATTCTAGCTCCATGTTTGAAGCTTTTCAAGCGGGTTGGGATTTTGCTAACAAAATTGTAATGAAATTAAAGTTTAACAATGACTTTAAATAATCATTTAAATTTATTAAATTGGAATGCTCGTTCATTAAAAACGTGCGAAGACGAATTTTTCAACTTCTTCAGGATACATAATGTGCATATAGCCGTTGTGACCGAAACTTTTTTAAAATCAAATATTAAATTGAAGAGTAACTCTAATTTTGTTATTCATCGATTTGATCGAATTGTTGGATTCGGCGGAGGAATCGCAATAGCGGTTAATCGCAGGATCAAACATTCCGTTACGCCGTCTCTCGACACCAAGGTGATCGAGAGTTTGGGTATCCAAGTTGAAACTGATCTTGGTATCATTTTTATTGCTGCAGCCTATTTGCCTTTTCAGTGCACTGGCGAGCAAATTAATTTCTTGAAAGGAGACTTACAAAAACTTACAAGAAATCGGTCGAAATTCTTCATAATCGGTGATTTTAACGCCAAACACCGAGCCTGGAATAATGAGAAAAGCAATTCCAACGGTAAACTACTTTTTATTGATTGCTCTGCTGGTTATTATTCAATTTTGTTCCCGAATGGTCCTACATGCTATTCGTCTGTAAGGAATCCATCAACAATTGATTTGGTTTTAACAGATCAAAGTCACCTTTGTAGCGAATTGATTACACATGCTGACTTTGATTCTGATCATCTTCCAGTAACTTTTTCACTTTCGCAAGAAGCTGTTTCCAATCCCATTAGCTCAGTGTTCAATTATCACAAAGCGAATTGGGAAAGGTACAAAACTTATATTGAGAATAATTTTAATCATGACATTGATTTACAAAATAAAGCTGAAGCTATTGTCATATATATATATATATATATATATATATATATATATATATATATATATATATATATATATATATATATATATATATATATATATATATATATATATATATATATATATATATATATATATATATATATATATATATATATATATATATATATATATATATATATATATATATATATATATATATATATATATATATATGTGTGTACAGCAATTCCATGAAAAAAAGTTATACGATCGCTCAGAATTCTACAATATTTGGTAGAATCGTTCCTTACTGAAAAATATTAGATAAGGTGACGAGCCCATTTTCGCCATGTTTCTATTCTCACCCTACCCATTTGAAGCCGTTGGTTAGAGCAGTGTCTGCCATCTTTGTTCAGCGCATTGAGTCAAATGGTAGCGCAACAATAGGGGCACTCGATTCGAGTTTTCGTTGCGCTCAAACACGAGAATTTCATTGATTTCAGCGCATTTGTGTTATTAAACTGGTTCTTAACAACGAAGCAAAGCTATTGATGTCAATTTTTACGCATTTCGTTGATTGTAGGCCGAGAAATTAATGAATTAGTGAGGCACCCTGCTTAGTATGGTGAAAATAGGCACTTTATCCTACATATTTTTTATCTCGTTATTATGGTGTCCCTTTCCACGTTAAACGGGTTAAAAAATCGTGATTTTTCAAAGGTTGGCTTTTTTAAAAATTCATAGCTTTTGAACCACTGAACCGATTGTCATGGATTATAGATCAAATGAAAGGTATTTAAGTTTAGTTTCAAGAAAAAATATTAACTTTAAAAAATATTGAGTCTTGTACGAACAAAATACGCATTAAATGGTTTTTCTTGATTTTCACTGCGAGGGTCCTTGAATACTCCATACTTTTATATTTAAATTTGAAAGATCATTCAATTCTACACAACATTTCCAAATATATTTTTGAACCATATCTAGAGGTTTCGGAGATATAATTTTTTGAAAATAAAAAATCTATGTATACACCCCACATGCATGGAAACGATGGTAGTTCACCATACACTTCCAGCGAGTCTCAGCAGCTGTGATAAAGAAATCTATGATTCACTATACAAGCTGGGTGCAACATTTGTTTCAATCTGGGAGCTGTCCATTAACCATTAACAATAGAAAAACATTTAGACATTCCAGATCCTGCCCTCCCCTCGCGATCAAAATATTTTTACCGAGCGTCTACTTTGGCTAGATTGGGAGTGTTGCTCGGATTTGAAAAAAAAGAGTATTCAACCTATTTGCTGAGACAAAGGACATGGTTGGTATGACTAGCAGATAGTTTTTGGGTAGGTAGGGAATTTGTACATGTATTTCGGGTTTGTTTCAATAGCTTTTGTCGCAAGCAAGTTGAAGAAATAGGAAAATTTTGCTTTTGCTGGTACTACATCACTAGCTCGTGGGATCGAATATATTACATAAAACCAGGAATGTTTTGAAAGAAATTATCACTTAGAAAACAGAGTTTCTTACAACAGTTCAATTGAAGAATCTCTTAAAATGAAACGTAAGTATTCAGTTTGTAGTATTTGGATGTTGAGTGCGCGTATCAGAAACTCACCAATAAATTGTACGATTTTGCAATGAAAAACGTTTTTAATCCCCCTAACAGTGTGATGAGACATTTCCTATAACTCTTATCACATTCTTCGGGTATTATGTCGATTAAGAACATTTAGAACTTGATGCTTCGCGATGTTTTTGATAACACACACTACATAGGATAGTGGCAGGACTCAGAGAATCGCTCTAATCAGCATAGGACAACATCAGTGCTAGAAATCTCAAAACTAATCAATGGGAAAGCGAAAAAATAGCCCGTAAAATAGACCTACAAACGAATTATTGCTAATACTCTGTTAATAAAATATCTAAATTCCCCAATCAAAGCATCGTGGTGGAAAAACTAAATTTTCATAAAGGGGTTATATATTGCGCCTGAGAACTAAGAAATCGACGCTTTTTCTTGAAAAGGGCGATACTAGCAGTGACACCATTCAAAGAAAATCAACAGTGAATATTTCCAGACTTGGTTTTATTTCCTATTGAAGAAATATTGTGTTTTTTACATCCTAGCTTGCATGATTCAGTGATCGAAACCAAAAACTTCATAAAGTAATTGAAATTATTAAATTAAAATTTGTTTTTGCTATTGAAATTGACAAAATAATAGTATCGCCCCTTTGGCGATTGTTTACTTTTTTGGTCCCACCTATCAGCATTAATGTATCGCCCTTACGTTTTTTTACAATAGCTACCGTTTTACATCACCGATTTCGTCCGGGTTTTTTCAATAGCGATCATTGTTACTATTTACAGCTGGTATCAGCTTGATAATCCTAAAACAATACGAAAAAAACAGTTTCGTCTCTAAACTGCTAGCAAAAAAAGTATCGCCCTGTTTGTTTGCATGGAGCGTGGAGGGCGAAACTTTAAATAAACAAACAAAAATACAGTTTCGCCCGTTGTATTTTTTGCTGTAGTTTAAGAAAGCAATATCGTAGAATCCAAATTTTTAGGTTAATTTGTTGCGTTTCAAAGCCCTCATTCGCATGTATGAAAAAAGCCTTATGTTTACATTTGTAAGTATTGCCCTTTTCACAAAAAAGCGTTGAAATGAAATCGTAGCTCCTGATATCACGCTATCTCTGAAGTGCATGCGTGCATAGTACCAAATTTTACTTCGACATCGACTTTTCCTAAAGGTGACTTCCCAGTAGTATCCTAATGCCAGAGAACAAATAAAAACCTCTCGAAAACGAACCTTTTTTTCATTTTCATTTTCATGAAAATGAACAATTGGAATCTTTTCGTAATCCAAGATAGCGACTTCCGGTTGAGCAATATTCTCGATAACCCTAACAATATGGGTATTTTTGGAACAGGCTGGCCAAGTAGATGCTGAAAATGAACAATTGGAAACTTTTCCAAGTTCGATATGACGATTGCCGGTTGAGCATTATTCTTGATAACGAACAATATGGGTTCTATTTCCGTCATGCACTTGTCAACCCTATCCAGAAAATACCCATATTGTTGAGGTTATAGAGAATTGGATTCCAAAATGGCTCAAGACATCGATTTATCCATACCCATATTGTTGAGGTTATAGAGAAGTTATGTAAACCGGATGTCACCATATTGGATTCCAAAATGGCTCAAGACATCGATTTCCGTCCTGCACTCGTCAACCCCATTCCGAAAATACCCATATTTTTGAGGTTATAGAGAATTTATCTAAACCGGAAGTCGCCATCTTGGATTCCAAAATAGCTCAAGACATCGATTTCCGTCATGCACTCGTCAACCCCATTCCGAAAATACCCATATTGTGGTTATAGAGAATTTATCTAAACCGGAAGTCGCCATCTTGGATTCCAAAATGGCTCAAGACATCGATTTCCGTCATGCACTCGTCAACCCCATTCCGAAAATACCCATATTGTTGAGGTTATAGAGAATTTATCTAAACCGGAAGTCGCCATTTTGGATTCCAAAATGGCTCAAGACGTCGATTTCCATCATGCACTCGTCAACCCCATTCCGAAAATACCCATATTGTTGAGGTTATAGAGTATTTATCTAAACCGGAAGTCGCCATCTTGGATTCCAAAATAGCTCAAGACATCGATTTCCGTCATGCACTCGTCAACCCCATTCCGAAAATACCCATATGTTGAGGTTATAGAGAATTTATCTAAACCGGAAGTCGCCATCTTGGATTCCAAAATAGCTCAAGACATCGATTTCCGTCATGCACTCGTCAACCCCATTCCGAAAATACCCATATTGTTGAGGTTATAGAGAATTTATCTAAACCGGAAGTCGCCATCTTGGATTCCAAAATGGCTCAAGACATCGATTTCCGTCATGCACTCGTCAACCCCATTCCGAAAATACCCATATTGTTGAGGTTATAGAGAATTCATCTAAACCGGAAGTCGCCATTTTGGATTCCAAAATGGCTCAAGGCGTCGATTTCCGTCATGCACTCGTCAACCCCATTC
This sequence comes from Topomyia yanbarensis, assembly GCF_030247195.1. Taxonomy (NCBI): domain Eukaryota; kingdom Metazoa; phylum Arthropoda; class Insecta; order Diptera; family Culicidae; genus Topomyia; species Topomyia yanbarensis. The sequence goes on along the minus strand of NC_080670.1, from coordinate 88,217,525 downwards.
CGAAAATACCCATATTGTTGAGGTTATAGAGAATTTATCTAAACCGGAAGTCGCCATTTTGGATTCCAAAATGGCTCAAAACGTCGATTTCCATCATGCACTCGTCAACCCCATTCCGAAAATCCCCATATTGTTGAGGTTATAGAGAATTTATCTAAACCGGAAGTCGCCATTTTGGATTCCAAAATGGCTCAAGACGTCGATTTCCGTCATGCACTCGTCAACCCCATTCCGAAAATACCCAACTCATATTAGTGTGAATTAACTAAGAATACATAAGTATATAACTTCATGCTGTAATGTACGAACTCAAACTTTCCAAAAAGAGTTCGTTATTTCGAATTTAGTTCGTAAAAAAAGAGTTCGTTATTTCGAATTTAGTTCGTAAAAAAAGTTACGTAAATCGAATATTACGTAAAAAAAGAGTTCGTAAATGGAGGTTTCAGTGTACTTTTATCTCACACCTATTTTATTGACCAGCAGTGTAGATTGCTCTTCTGAACATAAACAACATATTTATCTTAACCATGCCAAGTATTCGCCAATTCTAACAGATATTCATTTCATGAATTTCGTCGCAAAATTTTCTCAAAATTCAGGATAACTTATAAGAATAGTCAACAAATTTGGATTAACCATTGTGCACATGAAGAGCACAATGCCTAATTTTAGTAAGTAGGAAAATTTGTGTTTCTATTTTGTCTCATCTTTATCTTGGTAGACCGGTTGTCACGGTAAAGATGGACACGTCTATCATTACCAGGGCACATGTTAGTGAACTCGGGTGATTCGTAGTTATACTGCCTAAGCTCGACCCTCATTAACAGAAGACAAAGATTAAGCCCGCACGATATTAAGCCTGTTCTAATGACCCTGCCACTTCTAGTTTTCCGACCTGTTTACTTCACATCCTTGCTCTCACTTGAGTACTATGGCTCTAATTTTCATAACTTTCCCTACCCAGTGATCTCTAGCTAATTGAATGCCGTTAAAATGAAAAAAAACCTGTTTTAATCCACCTTGCGGTGCAATTGTGCCTTTCTCATTTCTCTAAACTATGGCACGGAGGCTTTTTATGTTTAACATAATGTCCATTACATTCTTAGTACACTTTGCACTTATATACAATGGCATGCCAGCCACGAACTTGATGAGCTACGTTACGACGGTAAAACACTTGAAACAAAAAAATATCATACTCCATTAGCCTAATCAGCATTAGATCAATGTTATCTGCTTGCTAACTCATTTTGTCATGCGGGGGTGGGTATGTGAGGAGGACGAAAGTCCCATGAACGAACGACTCCCCAGCTTAAATTGGTATGCTTTGTGATACAGTGGTGGTTTAAAGATGATGGGGTTGAAAGGGAAGGGTATGAGGGCTGGATGGGGTGGTGGTCTGAGGGGTGATTTAAAGAGATTTTTAAAGGAGGGGAGTGAACAGTAGAGGGGGGTGTAACCCCTCTCCGTAAACCATCAACTACGCCCCTGTTAAAATCCAGAAACCATATGCGAGTCTTAAAAAAAATTTGACCGGGATTAGGTTGACGTTTTTCAGAGTGATTGCATAACCTTTCTATATGAGAAAGGCAAAAATGTGCCAAAATCCAAAAAAGTGAACCGTCGTCAAATTTTTTTTCCAGTTTGCATCAAATCTCGACGTTTCATGCACCTTGAACACATTTAGCATCAAAAATAAAAATTCTATTTTTAATTTTTCCTATAGTTTATATGAGAAATTTCTGTGTGGCCGCACTCTGAAACCCGTAATTTCGGAACCAGAATTCCGATCGATCCAAAATTCAATAGCAGCCGATGGGAAGGTTGCACCTTTCATTTGAGACTAAGTTTGGGCAAATCGGTCCAGCCATCTCTGAGAAAAATGAGTGACATTATTTGACACATACGCACATACATACACACACATACACACACGCATACACACACATACACACACACATACACACACACATACACACATACATACACACATACACACACACATACAGACTTTTTCCGATCTCGACGAACTGAGTCGAATGGGATATGACACTCGGCCCTCCGGGCCGGGATTAGGTTGACGTTTTTCAGAGTGATTGCATGACCTTTCTATATGAGAAAGGCAAAAATGTGCCAAAATCCAAAAAAATGAACCGTTGTCAATTTTTTTTCCAGTTTGCATCAAATCTCGACGTTTCATGCACCTTGAACACATTTAGCATCAAAACTAAAAATTCTATTTTTAAGTTTTCCTATAGTTTAAATGAGAAATTTCTGTGTGGCCGCACTCTGAAACCCGTAATTCCGGAACCAGAATTCCGATCGATCCAAAATTCAATAGCAACCGATGGGAAGGTTGCACCTTTGATTTGAGACTAAGTTTGGGCAAATCGGTCCAACCATCTCTGAGAAAAATGAGTGACATTATTTGACACATACGCACATACATACATACATACACACACACATACACACACATACACACACATACACTCATACACACACACATACACTCATACACACACACACACACACATACACACATACAGACTTTTTCCGATCTCGACGAACTGAGTCGAATGGGATATGACACTCGGCCCTCCGGGCCGGGATTAGGTTAACGTTTTTCAGAGTGATTGCATGACCTTTCTATATGAGAAAGGCAAAAATGTGCCAAAATCCAAAAAATTGAACCGTCGTCAAATTTTTTTACATTAAAAATGTCTTACTCCACTATCTGGGGCTAGGTGTCATTCTAAAATCTAAACTATCTCCCATGTAACGAAACTATGTAAGGTTTGCACGCTTATAACTCCGATATTACTAGATGGATTTTAATCATTCATACACCTACCGATTCAGAAACACCTAACTTAAATATTGGTAATAATTTAATATCTCCCCAATAAAAGTAGACTTTTGGAAATTGGTAAAATTAAAAAGTTCACGAAAAACGGGAAAATTACCATTCGTGAGGCAGATTTCTCAGACACAGCCGTCAATAGAGGGCAGCTTAGTTGCTCAATGAAACACGAAAAGTCATAAATAGGAGCAACGCATGTCCGTTTAAATCAGTTGTTGCTCTTATCCCATACGAGCAACCTTGCTGCGGGCGATGCAATAAGCGCTATCGATTTTCGGTAACGTTGGCATTTGCACACACTCGCACCTAAGTGACTAAACCATATACTGTTAGTTTATAAATAGAGGTGACGCGTCCCCGTTTGAATCAGTTTTTGTTCTTTTGTCGAACGGGTAAGATCATGGCTGCAGCGTCTGGGCACTACAATAAGCGGTAGACGCTATGCATTTTCGGCAGCGGTGGCCGTGTGCGGATTTTTCGGGTACCAGCACGGTGTCACAGAATGATTTGCAAAGTGGGTGGGCGGGGTAGTTTGGATTTAATTCAATACGGTGTGTGCTGCTTAACAGTGTTGCGTTTGAAAAAAATATATTTATTTTTATACATGCGTGTGCGTTGTAACTTGTTATTCCATGTTTACGGCGCTTTGTAGCTGCGTAGGGTAAAGAGCCTATTGGTTTTCATGTTTCATATTTCGGTTATATGTTTTTTATCAGTAAGGCATCTGACAACGTGCTTCTGTAGTTATTGCACTGTTCAGCAGCGTAGTATTTTATATAGGAGAGTACACTCAGGTTTTTTACGCGGATTTTGAAATTTACGCGGTTTTCATTTACACGGCCTGTATCCCCTGCGTGAAAAATCTGAGTGTAATTGCATCGGAAACAATCACATTCCCAGCAGAACTTTTTGTTTTCTAATTTCAAACCCTTTTGTTTCGTACTGCACACAACGGAAAATTTTAAAACAGAACTTACCGTCCCAGCAGCAGTTGAAGCGGGTGTTCTTTTTCGATTCAAATTCAAGCCATGTCTTAAGCGTTACTGGACTTAAAATTGTTTTCCCAGTTTATCCAGTCAGAATATCTGTCCTACCCTATGTATTTAAAACACAGTTCTAATTGCGTTTTAAAGTATACCAAGATAGCATAAAAACCCGTTTTAACTGGTAGTGCGAACGTTGCATAACAATGTAATTTATCAAATAATTTCATTATTTCCACCACTAATCGATCAAGAAATACATAAACTTAAGATTGTTTACTTAAGTTCATTAGTACATTATTGAAAATTTAAATGGAAAATGAAATTTCATATTTCATGGAGAATCCGTTGGCGGGCGTGGCCTTCCTCAACACAGCTCTCAATACGGAACTTTTCTTTTGAATATATTTTCTGGACAGACCAGCCTATTTTTACTAGATGGATCAGCCAAATAATGCCAATTACCTAGTGAGATACTTGATTAATTAATAGATTACCTTCAATAAATTATGTTTTGATGGGGAGGGTATATAGCAAATTGTAACATATGAAAACAGGCGAGTGAGCAAGAACGTGAGTCGATATGTGTGATAGATAAAATTCATTTGCACGCTCTTGAAAAAAGCTACATTTTTAATGTCACCGTGGTCATGTCCTGTACACAACCCTTTAATTTTTTCCAGTTTACATCAAATCTCGACGTTTCATGCACCTTGAACACATTTAGCATCAAAATTAAAATTTCTATTTTTAATTTTTCCTATAGTTTATATGAGAAATTTCTGTGTGGCCGCACTCTGAAACCCGTAATTCCGGAACCAGAATTCCGATCGATCCAAAATTCAATAGCAGCCGATGGGAAGGTTGCAGCTTTCATTTGAGACTAAGTTTGGGCAAATCGGTCCAGCCATCTCTGAGAAAAATGAGTGACATTATTTGACACATACGCACATACATACACACACACATACACACACATACACACATACACAAACATACACACACATACATACACACATACACACACATACAGACTTTTTCCGATCTCGACGAACTGAGTCGAATGGGATATGACACTCGGCCCTCCGGGCCGGGATTAGGTTGACATTTTTCAGAGTGATTGCATAACCTTTCTATATGAGAAAGGCAAAAAAAACAAAAAATAAAACTATTAAAAAATTCAAATAGTTTATAATTTTCACAAACTCATTAGGAAAAATTGTTTAATAAGCTTTCGTAATATTGTGTAGGAAATAAGCTGAAAATTTCAGTATTTTCTCTATCTGCAACGTATAAACCGTTAAGTATACCAATTAATTGGTATACGAATTGGAATAGCTTCGCCAAATTTTGGAAGAAGTCCATAAAATGAACCCTTGAAAACTACCTAAAAATTGTTGTAGTTAGATGCAATAAAAAAATCCCCAAAAATGAAATGTACCTATTAATGTGAAACACAATGAATAATACATACAATAAAGACCCATTTTTATCAGTCTCATGGTGTATTTTAGGCTGACAAAATGAGGACATTGACCTAATCGGGCAATTTTTTTTCTTTATAATAAACTGAAGCTGTTAAAATATTCTTCCCGTCCCTTGATGAAGTCTGATAACTATTTCTGATTATGATGAACTTTTTATTTTTGCATATTTCCATCTACATGATAAGGAAAACATGCTCAAGAAAGGATTTACTCGAATTCAGTCTTGTTCGTCTGCTAGAGACCATCAAACATATGTTCATATTTGGCTGATAAAATCGGGGTTTCAATGTATTTATAATAGATATTCGGCATTCGAAGAAGTTTCTTGTGAACGAGTGTAGAACGACTTTGTTTCTACTTACTTGAAGTCAGCGGCGTAGCCAGAAATTCGGTTTGGTAAGGGTTTGGTGAAAATCGATCTTACTGTCCAAACGGCATAATTCCGAAACCGTAATTTTTGAAGTTTTAAAATTATGCAGAATTAATTTTTCAGAAAATAGTAACGCGTTCTTTAGCGAATTTGTTGAGACTTTATTGTAGTCATGAACATTAACCTGAGAAAATTCTTGGACGATATACCGTCAAAATTATGTTATCAAGTGATGCGCTGTTTAACGTTTGTAAAACTCATCGAAGATACTAAACCTCTGAAATTGGCGGTTTCAAAATGATGCTATCTTGACCTTAAATTACTATTTCTTACGTCCAGCAAAATTGAGATCGTCTCATGGTCTCAAATTTTACAATTGGGCTCTAAATACGAATGAACCTCATCAAAATTGGAATACACATGATCTATCAATGTTCTGCTGTGTCTGGAAATTCTTGTACACTCACTAACCGTTTGCTTGAAATTGAAAAACTCAGCCAACTACTTCAATTGATTCGAATTTTGATCGCTGAGCCAATCAATATTAAAATCGCCCGAAATTACATTAAGTTTGCTTAAATCAACGAAATTCTCCTACCAGTTTTCTAAAATTTCTAAAAACCGTCGATCGCTTGAACTAGGAGAATGGTATACTACTGCAAAGTTTCCCATCTGCATGCCTCTTTCAACTGATATACACAAGAACCAATTATTATCAACTGCTTCGTTTAACCGAACGTTGAATTTAATCAATTCTTTGGCATAAATAGCAGCTCCACCAGTGTGTCTGGAATGCGATAGGCAAAAAGCAACTTTATAACCCGGAATACTATACTGATCAAATGCATCTGCATCCACTATATGTGTTTCTGATAGAAAAACCAATAATGGACGCTTGGTTTCTACAAGATGTCGCATTGCAGAAACGCAAAAATGTACCAAAATCCAAAAAAAAAATTTTTTGTCAAACATTTTTTTTTTTCGAATTTACATCAAATCTCAATGTTTCATGCATTTTAAAGTCATTTGGCATCAAAAATACAAATTTGATTTTGAAGATTTTTCATTTCAGTTTATATGGGAATATGCTGTGTGATTGCACTTTTCAACTCGTAACTCCGGAACCAGAAGTCCAATCTATAAAAAATTCAATAGCAGCCGATGGGAAGGTTGTACCTTTTCTATTGAGACTAACTTTGTGCAAATCGGTTCAGCCATCTCTGAGAAACAGAGGTCACATTTTTTTTCCACATACACACATACATACACACAGACATTTTCCGATCTCGATGAACTGAGTCGATTGGCATATGACACTCGGCCGTCCGGGTTGGGATTAAATTGACGAATTTTAGAGTGAATGAGAAAGGCAAAAACATTTTTAGCAAATGTTGAAAGTTGTGCATTTTTGGTGAGCAGTTCTATGTTTCATTGACATTAAATCAATTATAACTTCGCTTCCTATTAAATAAAGACCCTTATTACAGTACATCTCTACAAAAGCGAGCTCAATTTGAAAATAAATCTGAGGATTATGAGTGATTGGAATTTTCTATTGGAATGTTTTCAGGCAGGAATTTGATATTGATGCTATTAGACATTAGAAATCAAGACCAATAGATCAGTTACATATCAGCACCCCATTCCGACAATTTATCAAAAGTCCTCATGATGTTTACAACAACAAGTTATCAATGTACGGATCAGATAACTGTTATTGTAATATTGAATTAAATCAGTCAGCATCAATAAATTTTCAACTTCAATCCAATATTTTTTGTGGGGGGGGGGGTTGTATGGTGTTGAACCCCAAAACCTTCTCTTGGCTACGCCGTTGCTTGGATTTTTTTTCGCTTTTCATTTTCCGATATGTTTCAGATCGATCCGATGGTTATAAGTTAGAAAAATTGCAGTCAGAAGGTTCGCACAAATGAACATTTTTGCACTGATAAGTTATCAAGTTCCTTCCAGACAACTTGGAAGTGTTCGGTGATTATTTGTAGCGGTTGTAGATAGAAAAAAAAATGAAATACAAAATTCGATTTATCGAAATAATGTTTGGCTTATTTCAATGAATTATTACTATATCGAACAATAAATAGACGACAAAGAGTAATCAACAAACAACAAGCCATAACTTTTAAAGTATTCAAAATAAATATTTGAAGTCTTCAGTAAAGTTATTCGCAAATGTAAGAGCTACAAATTTGTTGAAGGCATCATTTCGATATAATAACTTTCAAGAAAATTTGTGAAAATATCTCACTCATAGGGGGATTAATCAGCAAAGCACAATACCAAAAGAAAGGGAATATAGCCTCCATTAAATTCTCCGAAGATACTGTTGACCTAAAATAAGCCGTTGTGGCGTTAATAGTAGATTACATGTTTTTGGTCATATTTCTGGCAATGGGAAACGATAAAAATCTTTCGTTCGCATTTAATGTAAAATATCTCTTTTGATAGTAGTCCGATTTCAACAATCTATAGCTTGTTCGAAAGGTATTCGTAAAAGCTGCCTAAAAATATATGAAGTGTCAGTCTATGTTGTCATTTTCGGTAGATAATCTAAAAAAAACTGCAAAAAATGCCATTTTTACGCATTCAAACATTCGTATCTTGGAAACTAAACATCAGAATCAAAAACAAATTAATTGCGTTCTTACTGTTTTTTAGTTCTTTCATTTAAAATTGGTTTGGATAAGATCGGTTCAGCCATTGCTGAGAAACACGAATGAGAGTTTGTCCGTTACAGTCGAGTCGATTGGTATACAGGATTAGGCCTTCCGGGCCTCGGAAAAGATCTTGAAAGTTTGAGCGAATTCTATACATTTCTTTTATAAGAAATGTAAAAATAGATGAAAATAGATGAGAGTAGCTCCTTAATTTGTTTTCGTTGCTACAATAAACTGTATGAACCAAGTGATCCCGAGGCCGAAGAAGCCGTTGCAGGACCATCGAGAATCGCTATTCCAGGCTTTTCTTCAAACTACTAACACGAACTCTTTTTCTTTGAAACCTTTTTTCAGAGTCCTTCGAAACATTGACCGCCATCTTCCGGATTCGTTCCATTTTCCTACCAAGGTAAATAATAAAAAAAGAAATCATTTCTATGCTTTTTTCTGATAATCAATGTATCAATGTATATGATATGTATTTTCAGAGTCGTTAGAAGCACTCAGTTCTGAATGGATCGTTACCAGTTACAACGCATTTTTGTCGGACGATAATGAAATTCTTACACAACTAAAGGAGAAATATAAAGAAACAAGAGACAGCAATGAGCGATACAGGATTTTAACTACACTTCCCAAAAGTTGGACTACATATAGAATTATGCAGGAGTTCAATGTTTCTCAATATATAGCCAACAAAGCAAAAGCATTGCAGCAAGAGAAAGGAATAATGGTGGTACCTGAAAAGAGTTTAAGCTCTGCGGCAATAGGAAAAGAAACTATAACATGTGTTACGAATTTTTATAATAGTGACGTTGTAAGCCGCGTCTGTGCAGGGAAAAGGGATTATTTAATATCTAACAATGAAGAAGGCAAAATTTACGTACAGAGAAGATTAGTTTTGTGCAACTTGCAGGAGGCGTATTCTATCTTCAAAAATACTTATCCTGATATTAAAATAGGATTTTTTCATGTTCGCTAGTAATCGTCCAAAACACTGCATTTTAGCAGGGACAAGTGGCACGCACACCGTATGCGTATGTATATATCATAAAAAAATTAAACTTATTTTTAAAACATTACAAAGCAGTAAATCACTCCAGATGGTGTTAACTCCTATCATGATTTGTTTCCAAAAATAATTTGTGAAAATTCGAGCGAACAATGTTGGCTGCAGTGTTGCGGAAACTGCCCTGGAACGCAAATTTTAGCGACAAAACTAATGAGTATTCTTAATAACGGTAATATTGAATCATTAAAATTCAAACAATGGCGTCAAGTAGAAAGATGCAATATGGACTTAGTTGAAATGGACGCATAAGAATTTATTGAAACTTTTCTAGAAAAATTATTCATTATATTGCCGCATAACTTTATAGCTGAGCAACAAGCAAACTACTTGAAACACATCAAAAGCAGTTTGAAAGCTACAGAATGCATCATTATCTGTGATTTATCGGAGAATTATTCTCTCGTTGTGCAGGATGCAGTTCAAGGCTTTCATTGGATAAACGCTCAATGTACTATTCACCATTGTGCTCTTTATTTTAAAGACGAAGAATCGGACAATTTGAAGTTTACTAGTTTTATTGCAATTGCTGACTTCACTAAACATAATAGTGTAGCAGTTCGTTTATTTTTGACTCATTGTTTAGCGTTCATAAAAGGTAAATTGCCAGGCTTACAACAGATTTACTTTTTCTCAGATGGATTAGGAAGCCAATACAAATTGACGGCATTTAATTTGAGCAACATGCAAAAAGATTCTGGCATTGATGCCGAATTGATTTTTTTCGCAACTAGTCATGGAAAGGGTCCTTGTGATGCTTTGGGAGGAGTATTGAAACGAAACGCTGCGAGTTTGCAAGGCCATCATATAACAACAGCCCAAGAACTTTATTCATGGGCTATTTGTAAGCCAGATTCAAAAATACACTATCAGATTTTTTCAGAATCCGAATACAATAAAATGGAAAAAAGTTAAAAAATCGTTATACACGTGTAAAGCAAAATTCGGGAACACAGTCATTCCATAGTTTTAAGACTCAAAATGAAAACTATATTATTGTCAAAAGTATTCATTTTCGACGGAAGAAATATGTGTGAAACTGTAGCTAAAGAAATGAAATACCTTGTGAAAAATAAAATGAATAGAGTTTTAAAACTGGTTTACTTATTTCTCTTCGTGCTTCTTCTGGATTTTTTATACAAAAATAAATAATGCCGAAATATGACCCTTTTAAAACCACCTGGATTTTTATTCAAGTGAAATTTCTGACGGTAAAAATATTTTGAACGCGAGGTTCTGCAATGTCTGAATTTTTTTCTACGTGGTTAATGGACAACCACCAGGTTGAAACGAATGTTGCACCCAGCTGGTAAGTAAATCATAGATTTCTTTACTCACAGCTGCTGTGACTCGCTGGAAGTGTATGGTGAACTACTATGCGGTTACATCGTTTCCATGCATGTGGGGTGCACACATAGATTTTTTATTTTCAAAAAATTATATCTCCGAAACCTCTAGATCTAGTTCAAAAATATATTTGGAGATGTAGTGTAGAATTGAATGATTTTTCAAATAAAAATATAAAAGTATGGAGTATTCAAGGACCCTCGCAGTGAAAATCAAGAAAAACCATTTTATGCGTATTTTATTCATACAAAACTCAATATTTTTTAAAGCTAATAATAATTTCTTGAAACTAAACTTAAATACTTTTCATTTGACCTATAACCCATGAAAATCGGTTTAGTGGTTCAAAAGTTATGAATTTTAAAAAATCATTTTTTTAAAAATCACGATTTTTTTAACCCGTCGAACGCGGAAAGGGACACACTAATGACGAAATAAAAAAATGTGCATCTAATATTTTTCGGTAAGGAACGATTCTACCAAATATTGCAGAATTCTGAGAGATCGTATAACTTTTTTCATGGAATTGCTGTATATATATATATATATATATATATATATATATATATATATATATATATATATATATATATATATATATATATATATATATATATATATATATATATATATATATATATATATATATATATATATATATATATATATATATATATATATATATATATATATATATATATATATATATATATATATATATATATATATATATATATATATATATATATATATATATATATATATATATATATATATATATATATATTCAATTCAGCTAGACAGTATTCGAATCGAATTGGCGTTTTTTCCGTAATAATCGTACATTTCTTGGGGTTTAGGGTCATTCGGTTGATCTCGCACCATTCCGCAAAGGTTACCAGTTGGCGTTGAAGGAAAGCTGCATCATCAGTATTCCGGATTCTATGGTATAACTTGAGGTCGTCAGCGAAAGACAACCGTGGTCCTTCTAAACAAAAGTTGACGTCGTTGAAATACAGAAGAAAATTAAAGAAGACCGAGATGGCTGCCTTGCGGAATAGCAGATGAAGCGAAGAACTCTTCGGATACACAATCACCTATCTTGACTGCTAGACGACGATCACTGAGATACGATTGCATCCAACGGAGAATATTAGTACCAAAGCCAAGTCTATCCAACTTTGCAACTGCAATAGCGTGATTAATCTTGTCAAAAGCAGCTGAAAGGTCCGTGTAGATAACGTCAGTTTGAAGGCCGTCCGACATGGCATCTGTCACATATGTTGTGAACGACAGAAGATTCGTAGATGTTGAACGTTTCGGCATAAATCCATGCTGAGTCTCGGAGATATACTGTTTGCAGTGGCTGGAGATGGGTTCCAACACAGCCGTTTCAAACAGCTTAGGAACTGCGCTTAGCGTTGTAATACCACGGTAGTTGTCAACTACCTTTTTATCACCCTTTTTTGTGAACTGGAAACATGAAGGAGGATTTCCAGAGTTCGGGAAATACTCCGGTTGTTAGCGACAATTGAAACAGATGTCAAAGAGGTTCAATTAGACCGGCAGAGCATTTTTTTAGAATAATAGTTGGTATACCATCTGGGCCTGTCGAGGTTGAAGCCTTCATTTTGCTAATCGCCAGTTGTACCATATTATTATCGATATTGATAGAGTTCAAGGACTGGTATGATTGGGGTACATAGAGAGCCGCGCGTGGAATCTGGGTCGGTGTCAGTTTCTCGTTGGAGAAAACACTCGCGAATTTTTCAGAGAATTGTTGGCAAATCTCCTGTAATCTAGAGCTCATACGTCCTCCATAGCTCATCGTTGAAGGCAAACCGGATTCCTTTCTTTGCTCGTTTACATGCTTCCAGAATGTTTTAGGTTCGGACTTCAACTTGCGTTGCACGTTTCGCAAGTAATCGGCATGGCAACGCTTCTATGTCATTTTATAGACTTGGTTAATATGAACGCAGTGTTGTCGATGCACGTAGCCCCCAAACTTGGAGTACTTCTTCAGAGCGGCTCTTTTAGTCGCTTTTAACCGTCTCAGTTCGGCAGTGTGCCACGCTGGGTGCTTAGATTGAAGGCCACTTCTTTTGGGTATTTAGCGATCGATAGCATAGCTCATAACATTGGAGGAGGTTTGCACTGCAACGTTGACATCATCATTGTCGAGAATTTCAGTCCAGTGGATATTCGACAGGAAGTCTATAATGCTATTATAGTCGGCTTTTCTAAAGTTATAGCTGACGGCGTCAGAAGCATTGCAGTCATGCTTCACTCGAATCGCTTCAAGCACTATATGCAGGGGAGGGTGGTATCTAAAAATCTTTACCGGGGGGAACGGTGCTGCGGCAATTTTTGGCGCGTAGTCAGATTTGCTCGAAAAACAGAGATCAAGGATTCTGTTGTTCTCGTTCACCACATTATTCGTTTGGCGCAGCAGACTTAGATTGTCGCAGTCAAGCAAACTGGTGATACCAGCATGAAAAGATGATAGTTCGGGATCAGCGAACATAAATCCGTCAGAAACAGAGCGCCATTTTAATCCGGAGAAATTGAAATCGCCACCAATCAGGATCTCATCAACCGGGCTTGCTTGAGCGGATATCCGTTCCAGTGACTCAGTATGTGAATCAATCAATGTCAAATCGCGAGTGCGGTCCGGTGGAAGATAAACCACGCAAAAAAGTGCGTAGCCAGCCAGTTTGATTCACATCCACACCTGATCGACACAGTCCCCTAAAGTATCCTCAATCAGTTGCGCTTTCAATCGACGATGGATAGCCACAAGTACCCCGCCGCCGGTAGCCTTGAGACTGTTGCGTGAGCTGCGATCAGTTCGGAAAACATCGTAGTTGGCACCAAATGCTTGCACTGACAGAGTGCTATCGCTAAGCCACCTCTCTGTGAGGGCGATTATGTCGAAGCATTCATCCGAACTTGCTACCAAATAATCGTCGATCCCTGAATTCATACCGCCGGCATTCTGGTAATATATTTGTAGGTTTGAATGTCGCTATTGACTGGAAGCGAGGAGCTGATCAATGCTTGCATTAACAAAATCAGGTTCGTACTTGCCGTTGGTATCGATTTGGAAGACCCCTTCACCACTCCTGCACACAGGACCAGGACGACTGGCGAACGCTGGCTGCAATGGCTCGACTGTGGCAGGGGGATCAAGAGCTTCCATAGTGCTAGCTGTAGTCCGTCCCAGGGTGCGATGAGTCATACCAGCATAGCATAGAGTGCTAAGTCCTTCTGTTATCGTTGTAGAGCCGAATGTGCTCGTTACGATGGGATCAAAATTTAGTTTTTGACATTGAAGATTCACAGCGGCGGTAGAGTTGTGTTCATCAGCAGACTGTTAATTGTTACAATAGCAACAATCCCTGCTTGATCTTTGCTTTGCTAGTCAGGAGTTCGAGGGCATTTGTTCTATCACCGCTGCATCTCCACCGCTTGTTAAAACTTGTCGCCATCATCTCTCCTCCATATCACTATTCAGAATTGCTCGCCTGTCTATAAATCTACTTACTACGATAATAAAAATGAAAACTTCGAAGCAATGGAATAGATTTCTGTTAGGGTGGAACTAGCACTCCCTTCTATCCAATAGCGATTGTAATGCTGCTGTCGCGCTAGTTACGCTTATTGTATCTTATGCAATTGATCAGTTCATTTCTAAAAAGAGGCGCCGTGAACCTATATATTCACCTTGGTCTAACTCAACTCTAAAACGATATAAATGCACCAAACGGTCTGCACTCAGAAAACCGTCGAAGCATCCCACCCTCCATCTGAGATCATATTATATTCAGCTCAACAATCGTTACAAGCGACTGAACAAGGCACTTTACTATGCTTACCAATATCGTATTCAGAATAGTCTGACAATAAACCCAAAATTGTTTTGGAACCACGTCAACGATCAGAGGAAAGAGTCCGGATTACCCACTCACATGTCACTTGACGGTTCGTATGCATCAACCTTGTCTGTCTGGAATATGTAGCCTATTCCGTTAATATTTCAGTAGTGTGTTTACAGTTAAGGTTTATTTCTTAACTGGCCATCAAATTTTGATTGCAGCCAGAAATATTCCACCCCATTCTCCCATTAGGTTCCATCCTATCATCAGAACTGCCATGGTCCTGCATGTTCTGAATTGAAGTCATCGTCGAGCGACGGACTCGATGGAATTCCATCTATAGTGCTGAAGAAATGCATAAGCTGGGTCCTCATACCATTGTCAATAATATTCAATACCTCTTTGCGTTCGGGAATTTTCCCTGTTTCATTCTTACATTTTTCCCTTGTTTAAAATATAGAACAAATGCCTTATATCAAACTATCGCGGGATAGCTGCCTTATGTGTAGTATATAATCTGTTTGAAATTATTGTGCTCCAATTCATCACTCACAACTGCTCTAGATACATATCTGTCACCCATCATGGTTTTATGCCCAAACGATCAACTTCAACAAATCTTGTTTGCTATACATCTTTCATCGTCAAGTCCTTCCAGGCACGACTTGAGGTTTACCTATTTCTCCGCTGCTTTCGATAAGGTAAATCACCAGAGCCATTACCAAGTTCGATAGGCTAGGGTTCAATGGTTCTCTTCTGGCTTGGATTTGACTGGTCGTGAAATGACTGTGAAAATTGGAGACTGCACAACCATGTCATTCGAAGTGACCTCTGGGGTCTCTCAGGAAAGTTATCTTGGACCCTTCATACTTTTACTCTATCTATATGATTCAAACTTTACATTGGAATGCTTTAAGTTGTCATTTGCCGACGTTTTCAAATTATTTCATCTAATCAAGGATCCTGTAGACACCGATTTTTTGCAGACACAGTTGGTTATTTTTTCAAATTAGTGCAATGTCAATAGGATGGTATTGAATCTTTCAAAATGTTCCGTTATCTCTTTCTCCCGCAAACGCACGATAGTCAAATAGACTCCGCACATGGGGTTAGAAATTTTTAATAAGAGATTTCTCTTACCCGAAACAGAGGCGAATATATATATATATATATATATATATATATATATATATATATATATATATATATATATATATATATATATATATATATATATATATATATATATATATATATATATATATATATATATATATATATATATATATATATATATATATATATATATATATATATATATATATATATATATATATATATATATATATATATATATATATATATATATATATATATATATATATATATATATATATATATATATATATTTATCAGGGCTTCATTGGAAAGCTGAGAAAATTTCTTTTCGATGAATGTACAGATATCTTTTAGTTAAGTGTACTACATGACATTTTACTAGTAAAATAACTCAAAATTTGCGTTATTTGGTGATTTTTGTAATTATTCTAATTATTAACAAACTAAATTTATCGTCACTATTGTTCATTTGGTGCCCCTTAATATTCTCTACAACTGGTTATTTGACACTTTATCCCTATAGCTTTTCATTTCGCTGCAATTTAATAGTTAACACAGGATGGCCTCATCACAAATGCAGTGGGTTCGAAATCGTTGTTTTTGCATATGAAACGAGAAGATAAAAATGATTTTACTTCGAAACTAAAAGAGATAGTTGAATGGAGTCAAAGTAAGAATTGTAGAACTTACTGAGATGCATTAATTCCATGATAATAATGGTGAAGTTTATTATTTACTATTTTAAGAAAATAACGAAAATGCTAATGATAAAACTAACTTTAAATTAATTAACTTCTAAAAGAATACTACATTCGCTTAACTGAAAGGTATTCATACATTTTTCTCTGCAAACTTTTCCTGGCTTTCGAATAAAAATGAGAAAAGTTACAATAAGTACCATACTTTTTCAATAAGAGCTAGTATTAGTGAATATAAAAGCCGTGTGGTGTCCGGCGGGCTGAAATCTTTTTGCACTATTTCAACCAAGAATAGAACCTCTGGGAACTGCTCCCATGTCGTAAGAGGCGACTAACAACATGCTAGGAGTTCCTAGGCCGAGGTTTTGTTCCGTACCGAAGACTTAATCTGGGCGGACCTTAAGGTTTTCCATATTACCCTCTTTCCAGTCTGTATTTAGTGAATCACTGACATATACCTTTTCTGATTCGCCTTTCTTGATTGTGTACCAACGTTTTAAGTTTCTTCTGGCGGTTGTATATTAGCCGTAAATGACGAAATCTAATTCTACACTAAGTAACAGAATATATTAATATACCGGCACTTCCACGCCAAGGTTTAACTTCCAAAGCTTTGGCTTAAAAACCGTTTTTAAAAAATGGAAACTTTCATGCAGGAAATTTATTGAATTGGCCTAAGATGGAGCTGTCGAATTTCACAAAAAGCTTTTTATGTTGCAAGTGATCTGTAGTTGTGTTAAATTAGGTATTTTCCTATTATATTTGGAACCGTCTACCGACAAATCTACATTTACGAATACCTCCAAAAGTGACTTCTTGAGGTCTCATGAAGGCCTGACACTAGCTTTATGATACTTTTGCTTTTCTAAACAGTAATAAAAATCTCAACATTCAAGAACTTCACTTTGTCAGAAAATGTAGGGCCATCGGAAGCTAAAACTTCGTAAAATCGCACTCCTGGTCCTTTTTTCAGTGCAGTACTCTACGTCACTCGTTCAAATTTGCACCGCTCTTATGGTAGTCGGTATTTGCTAGTATTACTGTTCTCCCATCCATTCTGGTAGTCAAACGGTGGGATAGCAAAATTCTTACAAGTTTCCTATCTCATGCCTCCACGCGATTCTAAGTCTATTGATGACATTTGGTCCTTAGACCGCAGAATGAGAGGGTGCGAACAGAATGAGAGGGTGCGAACAGATCTAGTCGAGAAAACATTGCCGTAAAAATGAATAGTTGATCGGAAATTAGCCCCAATACGACTAATCTGACTAGTATCTATGAACACGGCTCAATACGTATTGAAAATTCGCCGCGTCTGTTTTTATGAACCTAATTTAATGCTCCGTTATTGCTAACAAGCCCGTGCATCAGATTAACAATCCTTTATATTTCCCTTCAGTGTTCGGTATTATCGCTCGTATACTTGTATTCCACAAACAATCCGATATGGAAAATAAGAAATACTTTCCTTGATTTATAACATCTCGCGCTATTTTTGCCAGTATAATATGCTGTCACTTGGTAGTTTTCAAGCCAATAAATATATCGTAGAGAAGAAGTAGCGAGTTCTGTCCAAATACTGTTGCAATAAATAGTGATCCGGCCCATTACGCAGATAAGATTAGCTTTTCCAGGCAATACTCCCACGATCGGCTGTGTGGAGTTCAAATTGTTTTTGTTTAGGGAACATAGTATACTCTCGGTAGCCGGCTGCCCAGAGTTTAAAAATAACCAAAAACTAAACAAGATCATCTCTTTTTCGAGTGATCGTGCACTCGAAGACTAACTAAACAACTACCTAATAAAATATGCTTTACAGGTCGCATCGTTTGCTTGGAGCGAATCCTAGACCTGATACCCTTCCAAACCACCAACTCCGCGACACCTATGGAAGAGTCTGATGAATCGTCGTCCTTCCGTTAAGTAGGTGGAGCATCAACACTTCCTGTCTACCTTATCCTTTATCCTTCCCCGTGAACGATGGAGATGGGGGCGGCCGGCAATGATGGCTATCATGCTGTTGAGGTTTTAATATGGGTCGGATTGGTATGAATTCCTACTTACCACTTCCTAAGCAACTCTTATTAGATAATCAGCAGTCAAACATGATGAAGTCAGTGTGCAATCCGCCAAAATCATCGTCACAACGCAACGCAACGCAACGCAACGCAAGAGCTAGTATTAGTGAATATAAGATAACCCAAACACATGAAAACAAGACAAGATAAGTGTATCATGTCAAAGAACAAATTATACAACTTTTCAAGATTAACAATTTGAATTATTAATTAGCGATGTTGACTGTTAAGATTTTCGCGAAGTGAACGAAAATTCGATCAAAATTGTTAAATTTTAAATAAATTACACTGAAAAGATTACTTAACCTCATTAGCTGAAACATTTGAGGACATTTTTCAGTGGCAAATTTTCTCACCTATCCAATGGATCTAAAACATTTGAAATACATAGTATATTTTTTGAGTTAGAGCTATTTTTAGACAACTAAGTTTTTAACACAAAAAGTTCAATAACTTAGTAACGGTTGAGATTTCATGGTATGTGTAGAACGATTTTTTCTCCAAATATGACAGTCAATCATCCCTCGAGAGGTTCATATATATATATATATATATATATATATATATATATATATATATATATATATATATATATATATATATATATATATATATATATATATATATATATATATA